>NW_022169240.1:233101-270299 GCF_008728515.1 Papio anubis | reverse complement strand
CCCCCTGCTGGCGCTGGGGCACTGCAGGGCCCTCTTGCTCGCAGTATAGTGATGGCACGCCGCCTGCTGGCAGTTGGGGACATTGCAGGGCTCTCTTGCTCACAGTGTAGTGGCAGCACTCCCGATGCTGGCAGCTGGGGACACTGCCCGGCCCTCTTGCTTACCTTGTAGTGGGGGCACGCCCCCTTCTGGCCGCTGGGGGCACTACAGGATCCTCTTGTTCACAGTGGAGTGGCAGCACGCCCCCCTGCTACCAACCAGGACACTGCAGGGTTCTCTTGCTCATGGTGTGGTGCCTGTGCGCCACCTGCTGGCAGCTAAGGACACTGCAGGATCCACTTGCTCACAATGTAGTCGTCGTACGCCCCCTGCTGGCAGCTGGGGACACTGCCGGGCCCTCTTGCTGGCAGTGTCGTGGCAGCACAACACCTGCAGGCAGATGGGGACTATGCAGGGCCCTCTTGCTCCAGGTGTGATGGCTGGCGCCCCCTACTGGCCGCCTCCTGCACCACTTAAAGTCAGAGCGCCAGTTATTAAGTGCCACCAGTTCTGGAAATTCAAACTGAAACAGAGCTATTACTGGGGAGAGCTGATGTCCCAGTTCTTGTCTAACTTGGAAGAAGTATTTTCACCAAGAGGCAGTACGAAGATGGCACAGAACTTCATTGAAAAAAATACAGTGTGAAGAGCTTATTGTAGAAAAATAGGGAGCAGTAGGCTGATCGTGCAGGAAAGCAGCAAGAGTCCTGTGCAGGGAATTTTATTTTGGACTTCTTTACATTCCTGCCTTTGTCTCCAGTCTCCGCCTGTTTTCTTTGTCTGATTTTCCTGCTACTGCCTTAGGTCCCCAACTTGCCCCAAGTAGGCTTGTGGGACCTCCTCACTGTTGGTTGAGGCACATGTGTGGTGATCAATCCGAACCCACTCTGGCACCAGGCTCCTTCCCGCCATCCCAGGCAGGCTGACAGCAGTCACATTTGTATCTACTGTGCCCATCTCTTTTGAATGTCCTTCTCTGCCCTAATCTGTACTTATGGTGCCAGGTTTCTTTTAAGAATGTCCCCTTTGTCCTTATCAGCATGTAACTAGCAGTATTGTGACATTATTACTGCAGAGTGAATGATGACTGGGGCATCTTAAGAGGAGTTCTAGGGTGTTTCTTTCTGCATAGGTACCTCTTCTCCCTCCAACCCACAATTGACAAGTGCCCATCCACTCCAGCATTAGAGATGCCACTAATATGTGAATTTTTGGTGGTCCCTCTAGGTGAGCCTTCCCAGACTTTCCCTTTTCCAGGAGCTCCCCCTCCTGTTCATGTCTAGCTATCTGTGTGCTCTAACAAAGCCCACTATCCTGTGTCTTTCCCAAAAATAGTGAGGGAAAGATTATTGGGAAACCATAGGAAATGATATGCATGTAGATGAAAACTTTACAACTTACACAAATAATCACTCAAAATCATCCTTATACTAAAAATGCAAAACTATACAATTTCTAGAAGAAACTATGGAAGAAAAGCTATGTGCCTTTGGATTTGGTAATGAATTTTAACAAATGACACAAAAGGTTGATAGACACAGAAGAAATGACAATGTGGATTTCTTAATATTTAAAGTTTATACTCTGGAAAAGACCTTGTTAAAGGAACAAAAAGACAAGCCACATATTGAAAAAAAAATTCGCAAAATACAGATCTGAGAAAGAATTTGTATTCAAAATACATACAAAATTCTTAAAACTAAACAGTAAGTTAAACAGCCCAATTAAAAATGCACACAGATCTGGACACCTCACCAAAGACGATCTACAGATGGCAAGTAAACATACAAAAAGATGCTCAACATAGTAGATAACTGAAAACCACAATGAGATAGCACAGTTGGTCTGTATCTGTTAGAACTGCTAAACTCTAAAAAAATGACAAATTGCTGGAGGAAAAACAAGAACTCTTTTCATTGCTGGTAGAAGACAGTGTGTAAGACCAGAATATGCCACCCCAAAATATGTCCCTTTTGGCATAAGAATTATTCTGAGCTGATTACTTTGAAAAAATGCTAAAAAAGGAAGTTCTGAAAACAGAGAAGTTACCCTTGTGTAAGGAAAATTTACATCTATAAAGGAAATCTCCGTTTAAAAGATCTCTCTCTCTCCTTCTCTCTCTCTCTCTCTCTCTCTCAGCACTAACCAAGAAGAGAAGGATAACTAAATCATTAAAAGAGTCTTATCAACAGAGAACGCATGGAGTTAAGTCTGTATAAGACAACTTACCCTTGTCTACTGTGCTTTTGCTTGCTATGTCCCCACTACTGAGCCTCAAATCTTCTTTCTTTAAGTTGAAGATAGCATTTACACTTGAATTGAAAGCCACCTACTGGGGATTTACTCATTTTTCCCTGAGTATCTCCCATGTATCCATAAGGTATACATGTTTTTAAACTCGTCTACTTTTTTCTCATTTTAATCTGTAATTTATTACAGAGGGTCCCATCTAAGAATTCCGTAAAGGTAGAGAGAAAATTATTTTTCCTCCCCTATTACTAGTTGGGCAGTTTTTCCCAAAGCTAAACAAGTCTCACCTTACAATCCAAAAATCATATTCGTAAGTATTTTGACCGCTACTTTGATATTATTTCCAAACAAAAGCTACCATGCAATTATGTACAGAAACCCTATTCATAATGACCAAAGGAAAAAAAGGAATCAGAAAGTCTTACAACAGATGACTGTGTGGGAACCCACTCAGACATCAAGAGTTGTTATAGGGGCCAGGCATGGTGGCTCGCTCTTGTAATCCCAGCACTTTGGGAGGCTGAGGCAGGTGGATCACAAGGTCAGGAGATCAAGACCATACTGGCTAACACTGTGGAACCCTGTCTCTACTAAAAAAAATACCAAAAAAATTAGCTGGATGTAGTGGTGAGCACCTGTAGCCCCAGTTACTCGGGAGGCTGAGGCAGGAGAATGGCATAAATCTGGGAGGCAGAGCTTGCAGTGAGCCAAGATCGCACCACTGCACTCCAGCCTGGGTGACAGAGAGAGACTACATCTCAAGGAAAAAAAAAAACTTGTTTGTTTTATATTTAATAGTGATAACTCTGAAGACATAGTTGTTTTATTACACAAAAAATATTAAATTTATCTTATTTAACTAAGTTTTATCCAAATCACATTAACCTGAAAAACATTTGGATCAGTTCCTATATTTCTAGGAATTTGGGAATATTTATTTATAAATGATTTTTTTCCAAGCCAAGTTAGAATAGAGCACTTTTAGAGGATTTTATAAATGAAATTTGCAATGCTATCCAGAGTTAAGAAAAATCAAATATACAAAACATACATTAATAGACATATAAACACAAATAGAAATCTCATAGCTTTCATCCTGAAATTTTAGCCACGAATCAGGCATAAATATTCTGATGGTTAATTTTAGATGTCTGCTTCATTGGATTAAGAGATACTAACATAGCTGGTAAAGCACAGTTTCTGGGCATAAGTGTGAGGGTGTTTCTGGAAGACACTGAGATAAGGAAGATCCACTCTGACCCAATGTGGATGGGCACTGATATGGTTTGACTGTGTCCCCACCCAGATCTCATCTTGAATTGTAGCTCCTATAATCCTTACATGTTGTGGGAGGGACCCGGTGGGGGATGATTGAATCATGGTGGTGGTTACTGCCATGCTGTTGTCATGATCTGATGGTTTTATAAGGGGCTTTTCCCCTTTGACTTAGCACTTCTTGCTGCTGCCATGTGAAGAAAGACATCTTTGCTTCCCCTTCCGTCATGATTGTGAGGCCCCTCCAGCCATGTGGAACTGTCAGCCCATTAAACCTCTTTGTTCTTTATAAATTGCTCAGCCTCAGGTACTTCTTCATAGAGTACAAAAATGGACTAATAAAGGCATCATCCAATTGCTTGAGAGCCCAGATAGAACAAAAAGGAAGAGGAAAGGTGAATTATCTCCTTCTGAAGCTGAAACATCCTTCTCTTGTCTTTGACATCAGAACTTCAGGGCCTCAGGCCTTTGGCCTCAGAATGAGAGCTACACCATTGGCTGAACTGATTCTGAGCCCTTTGGACATGGACTGAGCAATGCTACCAGCTTTCCTAGTTCCCCAACTTGGAGACAGCCTATTGTGGACTTTCTCAGCCTCAATAATTATGTGAACCAGTTTCCCTAATGAATCTTCTCTCATCTGTCTATCTACATAAATCTGACGGATTGTGCATTTCTGGGGAACCCTGACTAATGTGATTATAATAATACAAAATTCACCAGCTTATATAGAGGACTTGGGTTTTGTCTTTACCCCATTTTATATTTGTATTATAACTGTGTTTCTGGAAAAAATGGAACAAGTTTTTATATTCTTCATATAGGGCTGAAGCTGTTTTCTCACCAATATTTTTGGGAGATTTTAAATTTTCAAGATTTTCTTTTTGACCCCTAACCCCTAAACCAAGCCCTCACCCCTACTGCTAGAAGCCTAATCTAGCCCCTACCACTAGAAGCCTTGGCCTAACTCTAAGCCTAAGCCCTAACCTAAACCTAGCCCTAGCCCCTGGCCTAAACCTGGCCCCTAAACCTAGCTTGGGACCCCACAGCCCAAACCCTAAAATTGACCCCCAAGAGCCCAGCCACAGCCTAATGCTAGCACTAGCTCCAGCCCCATCTCACAAAGCCATGGCCTAAAAGTCCTAACAGCCCTAAATCTGGCAGCCTAGCCTAACAGCACTAACAGAGCCTAGTGTTGTGGCCTAGGCCTAACAGCTGTAGCCATTTGTTTTGCTTGACCCCTTTATTTGTATATTAAATATCAAGTGATCTTGAATAGCCAAAACACTCCTGAAAACCAAAAGCCCACTTAGTGGCTCACATTTCTCATTGTCAAATATTACTGCAAAGGAATAGTAATCAAGACAACATAATACTGGCATAAGGAGACAAATATAAATCAATGGAACTGAATGTCCAGTCCAGAAATAAAACTATACCTCTACGGCCAACTGAGTTTTGACACCAGCCAAGACCACTAAATTCAACAAACGCTGCTAGCATCTGACTACCTAGAGTCAGAGGTAACAAACTGTACTGTGACTGTACACTTACCTCACAACACAGAAAAAGTAACTAAAAATGGTTCAAAGCCCTATATATAAGAGTTACAAATAGAAACTCTAGAAGAAAACAGGGATATATCTTCATGACCTTGGATTTGGAAAAGGTGTTGCAGATCTGAAACCAAAAGCACTAGCCACAAAAGAAATAATTTCCTCAAAATTAAAAACTATGCATCGGAAGACATTATCAAGTAAGTTGGCTGTGCACTGTGGTTCACGCCTGCAATCCTAGCACTTTGGGAGGCAGAGGCAGGAGGATCACTTGAGTCCAGGAGTTCAAGACCAGCCAGGATGACAGAGCAAAACCCCATCTCTACTAATAGTACAAAAATTAGCCAGGAATGGTTGCACACAGCTGCAGTCCCAGCTACTAGGGAGACTGAGGCGGAAGGACTGCTTGACTCCAGAACGTAGAGGTTGTAGTAAGCTGAGATCACACCACTACACTTCAATCTGGGCAACAGTGCAAGACCCTATCTTAAAAAAAAAAAAAAGAATGGGTATGATGGCTCATGCCTATAATCCCAGCAATTTGGGAGACTGAGGCAGATGGAACACTTGAGGTCAGGAGTTGGAGACCAGTCTGGCCAACATGGCGAAACCTTGTCTCTACTAAAAATACAAAAATTAGGGCCGGGAGCGGTGGCTCACGCCTGTAATTCCAGCTCTTCTGGAGGCTGAGGCAGAAGGATTAACTGAGGACGGGAGTTCAAGACCAGCCTGACCAAGAAAAGCAAACCCCATCTCGACTAAAAATACAAAATTAGCTAGGCGTAGTGGCACATGCCTGTAATCCCAGCTACTCGGGAGGCTAAGGCAGAAGAATCACTTGAACCCAGGAGGCGGAGGTTATGGTGAGCCAAGAGTGCACCACTGCACTCCAGCCTGGGGAACAAAGCAAGATTCGGTCTCCAAAAAAAAAAAAAAAAAAGAAAGAAAGTGAAAAGACAACCCACAGAAAACAAGAAAATATCTGCGCACTATATATCCAACAACGGTCTGTTGACTACAGTATATAAAAAATTTGTATAACTCAACCACAAGAACAACCAAATTACAAATGGAGAAAGAGTTGAACACACACTTTGCCAAAAAGACATGCAAATGAAAAACAAGCACATGAAAAGATGATCAATATCATTATCATTATGGCCATCCAAACTGAAACCACAACCAAATACTCTTTCACACACACTAGAAAGGCTACAATCCAACAAATGTAAAGTAACGAGTGTTGGCAAGGTTGGAGAGAAATCAAAACCATTAAATACTATATGTAGAATATAAAATGGTGCAGCCTATTTGTAACATAGTTTGTTATTTCCTCACAAAGTTAAAAATACAATGGGCATGGTGGCTCATGCCTGTAATCCCAGCACTTTGGGAGGCTGAAGCAGGCAGATCACTTGAGTGCAGGAGTTCAAGACCAGCAGAAGGACATAGCAAAACCTCGTCTCTACTAAAAATACAAAAATTAGCCAGGCATGGTGCCACACACCTGTAGTCCCAGCTAAAATAAAATAAAATAAATAAATAAATAAATAAATAAATAAATAAATAAAGACCGGGCATGGTGGCTCAATCCTGTAATCCCAGCACTTTGGGAGGCAGAGGCAGGCGGATCATCTGAGATCATGAGTTTGAGAACAGTATGACCAACATGGAGAAACCCCACCTCCACCAAAAACAGAAAAATTAGCCAGGCATGGTGTCCCATGCCTGTAATCGCAGCTACTCGCATGAACCCAGGAGGCAGAGGTTGTGATGAGCCAACAGTGCACTACTGCACTCCAGCCTGGGAAACAGAGCAAGACTTGGTCTCAAAAAAAAAAAAAAAAAAAAAAAAAAAGAGGAAGAGAAAAGACAACCCACAGAAAAGAAGAAAATATTTGCGCATTATATGTCCAACAATGGTCTGTTAACTACAATATATATAAAATTTATATAACTCAACAACAAGAACAACCAAATTACAAATGGAGAAAGAGTTGAACACACACTTTGCCAAAAAGACATGCAAATGGCAAACAAGCACATGAAAAGATGATCAATATCGTTATCATTATGGCCATCCAAACTTGAAACCACAACCAGATATTCCTTCACACACACTAGAAAGGCTATAATCCAATAAATGTAAAATAACAAGGGTTGGCAAAGTCGGAGAAAAATCACAACCATTAAATACTGTATGCGGAATATAAAATGGTGAAGCCTACTTGTAACAGAGTTTGGTATTTCATCAAAAAGTTAAAAATAGGCTGGGCAAGGTGGCTCATGCCTGTAATCCCAGCACTTTGGGAGGCTGAAGCAGGTGGATCACTTGAGTCCAGGAGTTCAAGACCAGTCAGGATGACATGGCAAAACCCCATCTCTACTAATACAAAAATTAGCTGGACATGGTGGCACACAGCTGCCGTCCCAGGTACTAGGGAGGCTGAGGTGGGAGGACTGCTTGAGCCCAGAATGTGGAGGTTGCAGTAAGCTGAGATCGCACCACTACACTCCAGCCTGACCAACAGTGCAAGACCCTGTCTCAAAAAAAAAAAAAGAAAGGGCCAGGTATGATGGCTCACACCTGTAATCCCAGCACTTTGGGTGGCTAAGGCAGATGGATTACTTGAGGTCAGGAGTTGGAGACCAGCTTGGCCAATATGGTGAAATCTTTTCTCTAGTAAAAATACAAAAATTAGCGCCAGGGTCTGTGACTCACACCTGTAATCCCAGCACTTTGGGTAGCTGAGGCAGACGGGGCACTTCAGGTTGGGATTCGAGACTAGCCTGACCAACATGGACTAACCCCATCTCTACTGAAAATACAAAATTGGCTGGGCTTGGTGGTGCATGCCTGTAATCTCAGGTACTCGGGAGGCCTAGGCAGGAGAATCGCTTGAACCTGGGAAGCAGAAGTTGCGGTGAGCCAAGATGGCACCATCGCACTCTAGCCTTGGCAACAAAAGCAAAACTCTGCCTCCAAAAAAATAAAAATAAAATATATATATATATATAGACACACACACACACACACACACACATACACACACAAAAATTAGCCAGTGTGGTGGCGCACACCTGTAACCCCAGCTACTCAGGAAGCTGAGGCAGGAGAATTGCTTGAACCCAGGCGACAGAGGTTGCAGTGAGCCGATATCAGGCCACTTCACTCCAGCCTGGGTGACAGAGCAAGACTCGTCTCAAAAAAGAAAATACATGGGAGGAAATGGTATATCCTGAAATGAGGACTTTCATTCTGGACTAGGGTTTCCAATGAAGGTGACAGTTTATCCTTCAGTCTCCACAGGCCAAGAATTTGACATCCAGCAAGAGGCAACAGAGGAAGCCCCCCAAGTCCCATGCCAGAACTATGACATTATTACATTCCATTTCAATACTTAAATATTAATAATTCATCCGCTTAAATATCTACACTTACTTTACCAATTTTCCATTGTATTGATGAAGAGGTTTCCAAATTTCATATAGGTCGTCATGATGTGGACAGGACTTTTTGATAACTATACCAAATGACTATATAAATATAGCAAGGTAATAGTCTGTCCAGTAAATTCTTCTGAAAAAAAATTTTTTTTTTAAACAGAGTCTCACTCTGTCAACCAGGCTGTAATGCAGTGCCACGATCTCGGCTCAATACAACCTCCACCTCCCAGGTTCAAGCGATTCTCCTGCCTTAGCCTCCCAAGTAGCCAGGACTACAGGTGTGTGCCACCACACCAGGCTAATTTTTGTATTTTTAGTAGAGACGGGATTTCAGCAACTTGTCCAGGCTGGTCTCGAACTCCTGACCTCAGGTGATCCGCCCACCTCAGTCTCCCAAAGTGCTGGGATTACAGGAGTGAGCCACTGCGCCCAGTCTTCTTCTGCAATTTCGACAATCAACTGTGGTATTTGCCTTTCCTTCAGCACCGAGATTTTGTTTTTCTTTCCTAATTATTTCAAACATGAACTTTGGTTCCAGGGAACTAGTATTTCCTTGATTTATAAATTGAGGGTGGCTGAGCATGGTGGCTAATGTCTGTAATCCCAGCACTTTAGGAGGCCAAGGCAGGCAGATCACTGGAGGTCAGGAGTTCAAGACCAGCCTTGCCAACATGGTGAAACTGTCTCCACTACAAATGCAAAAATTAGCCAGCTGTGGTGGCGGGTGCGTGTAGTCCCAGCTACTAAGGAGACTGAGGCATGAGAATCGCTTGAACCCGGGAGGTGGAGGTTGTGGTGAGCCAAGATCATGCCAATGCACTCCAGCCTGGGTAACAGAGGGAGACCCCATCTCCAAAAAAAAAAAAAAAAGAGGGTCATCTCACAGATGATCTAATAAATAATGCTTTGTCTTTAGAAATTCACATTATTAACTTTTCTACTTTTAGATATCGTAACTGCTGTGACTTGAAGGACTTATCTCAACAAAGCCTTAAAAAACTACGGTGGGCAGTGGGTGAATGGGTTGGGGGAACCCACACAAAATCCCCAAGACACCTGGGAGCCCATGTCCCCATGAGTGGGACTGCAGGCAGCTGTAGCAGACTGGATGGGAGAGGACAGCAGGCAGGAGAACTCAGGGTCTGCAGGCCATGGTTCTAAGGCCAGAGGAAATCATTGGCAAACTTAAATCCAGAGCTTGACAGGATGAAATTTGTGATTGTAAATGAATATTTGCCATTACCAAGTGAGATCGCCAGTGGTGGTAGGATGGTTAGGTGCTCCTCCAGGTGGGCCACAGTGAGGAGAGCGCAGCATCAGGCCAGGGTGTTCCTACCAGGAATGCAGGATCTGCACCTGTTTAGGACGAAACGCTGGGCAGACCCAGCTTGGAGTCATCTCTGCTCTTTACATCTGTCAAGGCTGTGAAAACTGAGAGTCGCCCAGATGCGGTGGTTCACACCTGTAATCCCAGCACTCTGGGATGCTGAGGGGAGTGGATCACCTGAGGTCAGGAGTTAAAGACCAGCCTGGCCAACATGGTGAAATCACATCTTTACTGAAAATACAAAAAATTAGCCGGGCGTGGTGGTAGATGCCTGTAATTACAGCTACTCCAGAAGCTGAGGCAGGAGAATCTCTTGGAACAAGGGAGGCGGAGGTTGCAATGAGCCAAGATGGCACCACTGCATGCCAGCCTGGATGACAGAGTGAGTCTCTGTCTTAAAAAAAAAAAAAAACAAAAACCCCCAGAAAACTGAGTCTCATGAACAGTTCCCGAAAAAGAAATTGGGCCCACATGAAAACACATTTTTCTCCCAGCTGGGGCAGGCAATGAAGTGAAATAGGTCTGCGGACTGGACTTTCACATAGAGACCGTATATTTCCTAATTTGGGGGTTATGTGGGGATCATCTGGAGGACTGTTCCTGCTTTTGGTGAAACACAGGGAGGTATTCTTTGTGAAGCTGCAAATCTGGCACAGCAATAACCGCTGGGGAATTGGAGAGAAAAGAGAAGGCATACTAACTGCTGTTGCAAGTTTCCCAGAAGTATGACATTATTGGGAAGTAAACTGCTTCTTAAAACAACTGTGTCAATACCACGTCAGTAAGGCACAGACAACAACATGAAGTTTCATGACAGAGGCCAAATCTAGCCCAAACCCAGTCCGGCAGAGGTTGTCAACCCAGCGCCCCAGCGAGAGCCAGAGGCTCCCATCCTGGGAGCTGCAGACGCTCTCCTGTGGGCTGCAAAGGCCATGGCCGCATCCTGGACAGGACGTAAGCTCTCAGGGTTACATGTGTGTTCCAGGGGTTATATGAGTGTGACGGGTGTGGCATTAGTCTGACGGTGTCACGGGCCTTCCAGTGGTTACGTGTGTGCTCTGAGGGACACATACGTGTTCCGGGGGTTATAGGAGTGTGACGGGTGTGGCGTTAGGCAGACGATTTCATCCCCGCATTCTGGGCGTTACGTGCGCTCTGAGGGACACATCCGCATTCCTAGGGTCGGATCTGGACAGCAGCTATCACGTTACCCTGACGGTGTGATCTCTGTATACAAGGGTGCTAACACCAGCATCACAGATGGAGTGTTATTAGTACTACGGGGGTTATTATCAGTGTGGTGGGTGTTCCAGTTGCTTTCCTGGAGGCTACATTTCTGCTTGAGACCGTGCTGGCTTGGCTCCGTGGCCCGCCGCCCTTGGGTACAGAAAGGAACGAACCTCAAGTGTGCTGGATTCACAGGGGCTTTTGGTTTCTAATTTTCCACAGGAAGGGTCTCTGCCCCTCAGCAGCCAAGGCTGAAAAAGGAAGGATTTTATTCACCACCAGGGCCTTGGCTCCGAGGTGTCCCAAAGCGTATCCAGTATGCTGAGGAGAATCACGGCTCCCGGCTGTCATGGGACTCGGAGCGGGGAGGTGGGGCGGCGGCCACCCTCAGGGGGCTCTCAGAAAGAAAACCCGAGACTCACTTGGCGCTTGCCTCTGCTGGCGGCCGGGGGCACTGCAGCGCCCTAGAGCTCACTGCGCTGTCGGCAGCCACGCGCTCGCTGCTACCCATCCCGCTGCACCACTTAAAGACAGCATGGAGTGTTTGGCGCTATCGTTCTAGAAATGCAAACTGACACAGAGCCCACTAGCCCGTGAATTTCTAAAAATGCAGAAGGCACAATTAATTGGAAACCATAGGAAATAAAATCAACATGAATGCACATTTTACAACTTATGCAAAAATTTACTCAACATAGTCCTCAGACTTAAAACGCGAAACTGTCAGAGGCCTCTTAACCACAGTGACTTTATTTTAAATAAAGGTTTTAAAAAAGTTAAATCTGGGCAGGGCGCAGTGGCTCACATCTGTAATCCCAGCACTCTGGAAGGCCAAGGCGGGCAGATCACTTGAGATCAGGAGTTCAAGACTAGCTTGGGCAAATTGTGAGAACCCTATGTCTACAAAAAACACAAAAATTAGCTGGCATGGTGGCACGTACCTGTAGTCCCGGCTACCCGGGAGGCTGAGGCGGGAGGATTGCTTGAGCTCAGGAGTTTGAGGCTGCAGTTAGCCCGCCATGATCACACCACTCCACTCCAGCCTGGGCGACAGAGTGAGACCCTGCCTCACACACACACAAGTTAAATTTGTTGGATTATATATTTAGGGGGTTGAGTACTTTTGGTTATAAAATATTTATGGTTGCGGGAACAAGTTAATAAATAAAGACATAAAACTTATAAAAATGTACCAGGACTTTAAGAACAAAAAAGCATTCTTAGTTTAAAAATAAGTTTTACTTTAAAGGTAATCATACACTCATAAATTCTTGTTAAAATCCACAGTAACATAGAGAAGTAACAATACTAATAGCCTGTCACAAACTGATCACAAGCCTTTATAAAAGACAACACTATTCATAATAACCTATATAAACAAACATTAAGCCCGGGCGCGGTGGCACATGCCTGTTATCCCAGCACTTTGGGAGGCTGAAGCGGGAAGATCACTTGAGACCAGGAGTTCCAGACCAGCCTGACCAACATGTGAAACCCAGTTTCTACCAAAAATACAAAAAATTAGCCGGATGTGTTGGCACGCGCCTGTAATCCCAGCTACTTGGGAGGCTGAGGCAGGAGAAACCTTGAACCAAGGAAGCAGAGGCTGCAGTGAGCCGAGATCATGCCATTGTGACAGGAGTGAAACTCCACCTCAAAAAATAATTTTTTTAAAACAGGTGCATTCCTCCTCTTGCTTTCTGAGGACGCCCTGCTATGTAGCTGAGTAGTCGCTAATAAACTACCTTAACTTCACTATAATCTGTGATTCGCCATAAATTCTTTCCAATGTGAGATCCAAAAACCCATTCTTGGGGTCTGGGACAAGATCCCTTTTCCGGTGACAAAACTATACAAATTCTAGAATAAAACACAGAAAACTATGTGACCTTGGGTTTGGTCATGAATTTTAACACATGACACTGTCAGAGGCATTTGAACCCCTCCTTTATATGAACTCCAGGGTGGTTTATGTTCCATTGGCTAAGAGAAAGTTTTCTTCCAAAATGTAACATGATTTGAGGTCAAAGATTAATATCAAGTAAACTCAAAAGATGGAAAAGCTAGCATTAGCTCTGGGAAAACCAGAAGTGTGCCTTTTTTGGAAATAATCATCAGTAGCACAAACTTCAGAATCTGCAAAGGAAATAAAAATGAGTTAACTTACATTTTTCACAAATTAAGATATAAATCAAGATAATGAAATCCAGAAATCCAATCTTACTGCTTTTAATGTCCATTAAAAAAAAAAAAAAAAAGACATTCTTATCAAATAGCCCCAGTAATAGTCACCAAGTAAGTCTTTACCTGCCAGCAAAATCACCTATCTCCTGAACAGTATCCACTTTACAAGCCTCTCATTATGTACTGGAAACAAGATTCAGAAATAAATATATGCATGTATATATATAAAAATATATTTCAAATAAAAAATACTTTTAGATAGTGGTATTACAATACATTTAGAAATTAATAACGGAAGCAAGAATTATGGCAGATCATCCACGCCTGTCCCAAAGGTACCGAATTTATGAATCATCTCAGATGCGGTGCAGGACAGGTTGAAATAGAACACCAATGAACCCTACTGGAGCAGCTCAGGCCCGGCGGTGTCCAGGGCAGGACCCTGCCCGGTCCAGGCCCCTCCGGGCCTGGGCCCGACGGCTGCTACGCCTCTGACTCCACGCTAACGCGGAGCCCGAGCGCGTGCCACACCGTGTGGGGCCGGGGAGACTGCTACCCAGAGGCGGAGTGCGGGATCGCGAGGGTGCCCACCAGCCTCTCGCTCCCGCCGGCACGTACGGACTCGCGTCCCCGCCGCGCCGGCCTGAGCCGCGCCGCCCCGGCACAAGGGCTCACGCGCCTCTTACCTAGCTGGAAGTTGGGAAGCAGCGCCCCCGCGGTGCACTGAACTACTCAAAACAGAACCCGGACGCAGACACGGGCTTTCAGCCCAGGGGAGAGCTTGGGGTCGGAAACGCGCGCGGCGGGGCGGGGCTCCCGGGAATGCGCGCCCTGCCCTGCCCGGAGACCCGCCCGGCCCGCCTTTTTGCCTGCCTCACCCCTCCCCACCCGGCACGTACCGGCCCCGCCCTTCGCGCGACGTGTTTTGTTGACCCGGAAACGGATTCTCCGGAGCCAAGGTCCGCTGGGTGAGTGCCCTCCGCTTTTTGTGGCCAAACCCAGCCACGCAGTCCCCTTCCTGCGCCATCCTCCATACCCGGGGTCTGTGGGTCTCCGCCGACGTCACAGGCTCGGCAACAGCCCCACTGTCGGCGGGGAGCCCCGCGACGCCCTGAAATGCTCCGAAGCCTGTCGCTCAGCTGCCAGATCTGCGTCTGTGTCCGGTTCCGTCACTGAGGTCGCCCCCGTCCGGCCCTTCGACCCTAGTTCTCTTCACCGTCCGCCCATCCTATCGCGCGCCGCGTCAGGTCCCCATTCGGCACGTGGCTTGTCTCCCGTCGTCCCCACCCTTGCCCCTCTTGGCCGCTCAGGGCAGCCCTGGGATTTGGCAGACGCCAGTCCTCCCTGAGATGCCTCCCCCATCCTTCCCTCCGCCAGGCCCGTGATCTCCGCAAGCCCCCGCTTCAGGGGCTAACCGCTTCAGGCAGGACGCTGAGTCCGGGACTGGGGTAAGGGACCTGCCCAATCCTGTGACAGCCCGCGTCCTTCTGCACAGTCACCTCCCACTAGCGGTGACCTTCCCGGTGTCCCACTGAGAAGTGGGCTCTTCCTTGGCAGGGGCTTCTTCACTGCATCGCTGTGGATATCGAGGTGGGACAGGAGAGTGAGGAGAAAACAAGAGAAAGAATTAGTAGGGCCAGCGAGGACAAAAAGGGAGGAGGTAGATGGGGAAGTGGATGGGTGTGAGGAATTTGAGACAAACTGAGAATGAAGAGGAGAGTGACCACAAGGCAAGTAGTGAGTGGGGTAAATGGGAAATAAAGACAAAACGGCAATCAGCAGAGATGTGGAGGACAGAATACAATGAGGGGGCCCTGACCGTCAGTAGCAGAGGGGGCAACAGAAGCCTAATTCCCAAATTCCTGAGATGATTTTCTGATTTCCAAAATAGTTTCCTTTTTAAGATTTGTTGTATCGGAGTTCAGTTTATGAGGCCTCAATACTTTTCAGTGTAATTATGTATTGAAAATGCTTTTGATGAGGAACCATCCTAGCTTCGCTCAAGGTGCGGAAAACCCCGTCTCTACTCATCTAAAATTAGCGGGCGGTGGCGAGCCTGTAGTCCCAGCTTCTTCGGGAGGCCGAGGCAGGAAATGGCGAACCGGAGAGGCGGGCTTGCAGTGAGCCGAGATGGTGCCACTGCACTCCGGCCTGGGGACAGAGAGTGAACTCACATGCCTCAAAAAAAAAAAAAAAAATACTTTTTGTTTGGTAAATACTTTTACATTAATTCAGTGTGCACTTTGTAAGAATATTGATGATTTGAGTTAGTTTAGTTTTCAACATCTTCCTCTATTCCTTTATATGATCTCTGTATTTAATGACTGTAGGATAAAATTTCCAACTAAGTATAAATATCAAGTTTTCTTTGTGCTGTTTTCTAGAATTATTGAAGGATGGGCTGAATTGTCCTAGAACTTTGTTCCAACAGATTCCATGTGTTCATAATGAATAAATTGTTCAAAGATATTCCGAAAGCTCACCTTTTATGTTTTTTATTGCCAGTAATTACATCTTTTTAATTTTTTTATTTTTGGATGACTTAATGTGATGTTCTGGAAAAGACAAATGCTTTTAATCAATATGATTAAAACTGTGAAAGACAAATTGCTGTTACTTAAGAGTGAAATTTGATCTCAAATCACTTTAGGGCAGGGATGTTCAGGGAAAACTGCCACTATCGCATCCAGATCATGTCATTCCTGTGAAGCTGGTGCTGGTTACTGTCTACTGGCTTCTGTTCACCTTTCCACCTGCCCCAAGACATACACATAGTGACATAAGGCAGTGGATAGGGAAAAAGCAAGACTTTTTAAAGTAAGCACAGAACAAAGGTGTCTTTGTAATGAGGAGGAGCTGTTGGTTCCGGGAAGGAAGCTTGGAGGAAGAAAAGAACTAATAGATTTGGGTTATTCCAGGATCCAGAAGTGAGAGAGCTAGGAGCTCAGAACGAGGAGAAAAGAAAAAAGCATTGCCTTCACACCCATGACCCACACCTGTGTGCTCCTTGAGGTACTAGCAGAGACTTCAGCAGGAACCAGAGAAAGAAAAAGCATTGCCCATTCACACACCCATGACACTGTGCTCAGCAGGTACTAGCAGAGACTTCAGGCTCTGTGACTAAAAGGGGTCAGACCAGTTCATATACCCACAGCTGCCATGTAAGGATGTGTGTGGACTTTACTAGGGAAGAAGGGTGTTATGGAAGGAAGGGGCAGAAAAACTCACCTGTTGGTCTCCAGGTAGAAGTTTATTGTCCCGAATTCCTGGAGGTTCAGTGAAAAGCAGAAGATTGTCTTTTTCACATGTTGAGTTATGCCCCCATATATGTGGTTGTGGTAAAGAAGAATTATGTCGATGGGAAGTCCTGAAATGCATGTTCTAACATTCTAACCCAGGGACTTCTCAGACATCTTATGAAAAAATGTGCAGAGAAAAGAAAAATGGAGAACAATTAGATATGACATTTTCACTGGAAAAAGTCATATTATTCACTGATTGTTTTGTCATCTCCCTCCTTAAATGTTGTTTTGAGGATTTCGTAATATCTGACTCTGCCTAACACATTTCCTAACTCACTCATAGCCTTCCCTTAACTTCATCCCATCTTCACAGCATCACACTGTGACCCAGTGGTTTCTAACTTGTGAAGTTCCATTCGGGGGATCATATGGGAAGGCCTTCACACCCAGACATGGTGTGGAAGTGGGCCACATAACTTGTGAAGTTCCATTCGGGGGATCATATGGGAAGGCCTTCACACCCAGACATGGTGTGGAAGTGGGCCACATAATGTCAGTGAGGCAAGTATGGATCGTTTAGGGATGATGCACTGTCAGATCTTATTGACCATGATTAGAAACACTGTGCATATTAGTAGTGAATTAATGCTGGGAATACCTGACAAATCCTGGAAAAGAAGATTAATGAGAGGAAATTTGTTCTGCCCAATTGTATAATGCATTTGAAACTTAAAACAATGAATCAGTATTGATCTAGCCTCAAAATATTAATGATTTGGATTAGAAGGAAGAGTTTAGAAAATGATAGCTATGACAAATTAGTAGCATTCATCCTGATGAGTTTGTTTATTCAGTAATTGCTTTAGGAGAATGGAATCTAGCGTGTCTAACAGGAGGAGTATTTTAGAGTGTTCACAGCGTCTGTTCCAAGAAGACCTTGATGTTCATAGATTTGTAAAGAATGCTGCTTACTAGCACACTGACTTATCTGCAAATGTCTGAGGGTTCCTCCACTTGGGTAACTTGGGGGTTTGATCACAGAGTAAATAAATGTGTTTGTTTGCAATATAGCAAGATGCAGCCTATGACTGTAGATATAGCAACTTCCACCACGCCAAAGTTCATCTACTACTTTAACCAGAACTTGATGCTGTGTATGTTTTGTAGATTTGGATAAAATGACAATTCATTTATTATTTCCAGTTCACCGAAGTAATTGTGAGGCTGAATACATTTTATTATTTTATAAGATGTATGTGTAAATGAATTTTCTAAGTGACTCATTTTGATGTATTTTAAGATGCTGCCTATTTAATTTTGTAGTTTAATTGTATGTACACACACACAAATACACCACACTTAGGTGTCTTATTATGTTTCATATTAGAAACCAAAATCCTCCCTTCATCCCGTTCCTTTATGTTTTCCTCCAAGGAAGGCCAGGACCTATTTATATGATATGAAATATTATGTTTTATTGAGTCCACTTATGATATTTTAATTGCTTCTTGAATGTTTACATGACTTATTTTATATTTCCAACTAACATGAATTTACATGGTGACACATCTTTATTTTTTTCTTTTTCTAACTATTTTGACTATATCCTCACCAAAATCAAAATTTAGACAAAATTGGCTTTTAGACTAATTCTCTGTTTTACATGAAAGACTACATGTGAGCTTTAAGTCTAGGTTGCCCTGAGTCTGCAGTCACCGGGTTTTATGTCACTGTGTCACTCAATCTAATAATATTATTTTCAGGCTTTATTCATGTCATTTTAATGTCCTCATTAAGTTTAAAATTTCTTTACATGGGCCTGCAAATTTATTTCAAATGTTCCTCATAATATTTACATGTTATGAAATAGAGACTGATTTTGTGTGTTTTGCTTTGTTTAAAGGTTAATGTTACTAAACAGGAAATACTGATTTCAGCGTATTCAGAATAGTTTTGCCCACACTTTTTAAATGTTCTTATTAGTATTGATAATTAGAATTGATTCTTTTTCAAGTTTTACAGTCACATCATCTGAGAATAACTACGGTTTCATGTGTCTTTGACTCCATTTTTTGTAGTCCCTCGCTTTTTCCCTCTTGTTTGGTCCCACCTCAGGCATCATGTGCAGTGGTGAATGGCATCAGCCCAGCCAGCCTCCTTGGCTGTGCCACCTTAAGTGGAAATAATGGTCCTTTTGTTAACTCTTCAATATATAGTTGAGATTTTGTGATTAAGAATAATTAGTCTGCATCTTCCCAGTTGAGGGGCGAGTCAGAGCGCTGTGGGTCCTGAGGAGCCAGTGGGTGCCATATGGACCAGGGATGCGGAGGCTCTAGAGGCTGTGGGAGGCAAGGGAGGCGATTGGCTTCCCCAGAGCCAGCCTGCCACGACACTTGGCGTTAGATGGTGGGACCTGTTTTGGACTCCAGCTTCCAGAAATGTGAAAATAGGAGATAGTGTTTAGGGTGCCACTTTAGAATTTTGGGGTGATTTATTGGAGAAAATAAACCCAGCCCACCAAGGTGCGCATTAAATCTTTCAGGTGTTCCCCAGTGTGAGGGGGATGGCATCAAAGGTTCTGGAACTGTGCAGTTTTACTGAAAGGAGAAGGGGCTTGTACGCTTATATCTACTGAAGGTATGTATGCACCTGCCACTGCCAGGGAACAGGACTAAGAATTCTGACTTTATTTCATAGGAACCAAGCCACGATCCAGGGCTCAGGTGAGGGCAGAGGCGAGCTTCCCTACAGCCCTGAACTGGGAGAAGAGGAATGCTTAAATGGTTGTGTTTTCTACACAGACCCTGTCCTTTACCTCAGAGTTTTGTTGAAGTTTTGGAAAAGGGAGGAAGCCAGCACACCTCAGGGGACAGTGTTTCTGGAGGTGGTGCTTGGTTTGCAGCCTAACCCCTAACCTAACCCTAACCCTCCCTAGATGTCAGAGGCAGGGAGCAGGGGCTGCTGGCAGGCACAGACTGGGCCTGCACAGTTGCCCGTGGTGTGCAGAGCCCCTGGCAGCCCTGGCGTGAACCATCAGATGTCGAGAGTCTCAGATGATGATGACGAATGAGCAAAAGGAATGTGGGGCGTGCAGGATGGGCCGGGAGCAAGGGGCTACACTGGGCCTCCGCCAGCCAGGGCCTGGGGGCTGGAAGCAGGCATTGGGCTCTGAGGATTAGGAAAATTATTTTTTGAGAAGTTGGGACTTAAGGATGTTGATGAGGTGAAACATCTTTTTCCTGATGAAGGTGGAAAATACCAATGTTCCTCAGGTTTGAATTTATTTTCATCTGTTTTTAGTATCAGACTACTGTCCCCTGTGCTTAGCCTGATCCTGTTCCTCATTACGCTGGAGTTGGTCAACGTTCATGCTGTTCATGCGAAGAATGCGCATGAGTATCAGCAGTACCTAAAGTGAGTATGTTCCAATTCTCTGTGGTTGCATTGCATCGTGGGCCAGATTGGGGGTGAGCCTGTAGGAGTGAGACTGGGGCAGCATGAGGGCCACCATCTCCTTGGTGGCCCCACCACCGTCTCAGGCAAGGGTCTGACATCTGGCCTGCAAGAAGAACTCCCACATCCAAATGTCTCAAAACCACATTTGTTTGTTTGTTTGTTTTTCGGAGACAGAGTTCCATCTGGAAAGGCAGGAAAACACAAAGGTGGGGGGCTTCCAAGTTATAGGTGGACAAGAGACAAAGGATTGCATTGTTTTCAGTCTTTCATAAGCCTTCGGTGAATACACAATTGACTTGTGAGTGGGGGTAGAGGAATAGTGACTTACACCTTAGTGTGGCTCAGTGAAGCTGCATTTTACACAGGGCAGAGGAAGCAACCATATAGGTATTTGTCTCAGGTGAGCTGAAGAATGACGCCCTGTCCCACCCCTAACCGTAACCCTAAACCAAACCCAAACTCAAACCTTAACCCTAACCCTAACCCCTAACACTAACCCTAACCTTAAAACCCTAAACCTAACCCTAACCCCTTACCCTAACCCTAATCCCTAACCCTAATCCTAACCCTAAACCCTAACCCTAAACCAAACCCTAACCCCTAACCCCTAACCCTAACGCTAACCCTAACCCAAACCCTAACCCTTACCCTAACCCTAACCCGAACCCTAACCCTTAACCCGAACCCTAACCTGAACCCAAACCCGAACCCTAACCCGAACCCGAACCCTAACCCTAACCCGAACCCTAACCCTAACCCGAACCCGAACCCTAACCCGAACCCTAACCCTAACCCGAACCCGAACCCGAACCCGAACCCGAACCTACCCTAACCCTAACCCTAACCCTAACCCTAACCCTTGACCCTGACCCTAACCCTAAACCCTAACCCTAAGCCTAAACCCTAACCCTGACCCCTAACCCTAACCCTAAACCCTAACCCTAAGCCTGACCCTAAACCCTAACCCGTAACCCTGACCCTGACCCTAACCCTGACCCTGACCCTTAACCCCGACCCTGACCACAACCCGTAACCCCGATCCTGATCCTGACCCCTCACCCCAACCCTGACCATAACCCGTAACCCTGACCCTGACCCTGACCCTAACCCAACACAACAGGAGCTCAGGATAGGAGGCAGAGGAGCCGCACACGCCAAAGCACCACGGCCACAGCGGGTGAGTGAGCCCACCTGGGTCCCTGACTCTCACGTTCTGCTCCAGGCCCTCCCTCCAGCAGCCTCCGCCCTGCAGCCACCTCCTGCCCACAACAACGGGGCTCCAGCCATCCACATGCAGGCCCCACACCTGGACCAGGAAGAGCTGCCTCCTTCCAGATCCTCCCCCGAGGTCCCAGGCAGCCTTCTACTCAGAGCCCAGTCCTGCAAGGACACCTGGGTGGGAGGAGTAGGGAGAGGGGATCTGAGATGTATGTGACGCTCCTCAACCCCCAGGAAGTTCTGATCTTGTGGGAAAAGGAGGAGGATGTGTGCCTTAAGTAACAGGAGCTGCTATCACATGTGGGGCTTTAGGGGACCTGGGACAGCCCCATATGTGAGTTTCTGGTCTGAAACCCAGTTCCCCTGTGGGGATTTGGGGACCTGCGTCTTCTATCTTTGAGATCTGCCATCTCTGGGTCACACAAGTCCTTGTTCCAGTGCCTTGAGCTGTTCTGCTGATTGCCTTTTTGTACTGTCATTTATGTTATTGTTTTCATTGTTAGGTCCTTGTGCCAATATTTTGTAGACAAAGGTCTTTCTCAGCTAGGGAGTCCCGTCTCTGTCGCCCTGGTCCCTGTTGACCCAGTGCCTGGCAGGAGCCCCTTCTGTATCTTGAGATCTCACCACTCACCATCCGTCCAGCCCCAGCTCTGCCTGCAGCCCACCCACCCCTAGGACTCAGGCCTCCCCTCTCCACTAGTCTGGTCATCAGGCCGGGGGCACGTGGGAGAAGATATCGTGACAAACTGAACAGTCGTACCCCCAAAATCTGTGGTTGGGTTGCCATCACCACAGAAACCCCAGGGTGGGGCTCTAGGTTGAGGACGGAGCTGAGCCCTGTCATGAGGGACGTTTCCCCAGCTATGGGTTCTCGGGCCCCTGTGCCCTGAGCTCCTGGAAACTGGGTCTATGGCGACAGGGGGCTGGGGGCTGTGTCTGAAGCTGCCCCACCTGACTGGGGTATGCTCCCGCGCAGGTCGCCACCCCAACCCAAATGTTCAACTACAACGCTCGCTCCAGCAGGAAAAATTGGGAGGCCAGGGCTGGAGAGGGAAGGGCCGTCACGGGACAGGAGGGGTGGCTGAGAGGCTCAGTCGGGGCAGTAGCTTGGAGACCTCATTGTTACCTGCCTGGAGCCCGGAAGCAGAGTGGGGGTTTGAGAAGTCAGTGTGCAGCGCCCGAGGCCACCAGAGGGGCTGGGCAGGGCAGACGGGTGCCCCGCTCTGCTCCTCCTCCTGCCGGTCCTCTCCTGCAAGTCAGTCCTTCCCACAGAAGGAAGACCAGGCCCTACGCAGACCGAAGCGTGTCTGCAAAGGAAGGGCCAGTCGGGGCGGAGAAAGAGGAGTTGGCCGTACACCACGTGGGCTCAGGGCATCAGGGCACAACCGGGCACGGGGGCCACACTCAGCTTAAGCCTGTTCGGGTGCAGTTTGGGGTCTCCCAGCGTGGGGGCCCCGCGGTGCACACGGCCCATTCAGGCTGTGACAGCTGCGTGTGTGACGGGGGCCTGGGCCCAGGGCTGGGAGTCCTTTGTGTCTCATGGCCGTGATTGTCCTTCTGACTATGATACGATGGCCAAAGTCTTTTATTCTGTCGTTCGGAGTGAATGATGTCGAGTTCACACAGAAAAAAACAACAACAGGCCGGGCGCGGTGGCTCAAGCCTGTAATCCCAGCACTTTGGGAGGCCGAGACGGGTGGATCACGAGGTCAGGAGATCGAGACCATCTTGGCTAACACAGTGAAACCCCGTCTCTACTAAAAAATACAAAAAACTAGCCGGGTGAGGTGGCGGGTGCCTGTAGTCCCAGCTACTCGGGAGGCTGAGGCAGGAGAATGGCGTGAACCCGGGAGGCGGAGCTTGCAGTGAGCTGAGATCCATCCACTGCACTCCAGCCTGGGCGACAGAGCGAGACTCCGTCTCAAAAAAAAAAAAAAAAAATAGCTAAACGAACATGAGGCCACCACCCAACCCTGGTGGTTAAAAATAATAATATTAACCCCTGACCTAACCTACTTGTGTTATCTCTAAATTCCAGACATCATATGAGGCAGCACCGTAAAACTCTCTGGTCTGTTATCTGATGCATGTAGCCCCCCGTCACGTTCCCCGCACTTGCTTAAGCTATCACAATGCTTTCACGTGAACCCCTTAGAGTCGTAAGCTCTTAAAAGCACCAGGAATTTCCTTTTTGGGGAGCTCAGCTCTTAAGATGGAAGTCTGTCAGCGCTCCTGGCCGAATACAGCCCTTCCTTCTTTAACCTGGTGTCTGAGGAGTTTTGTTTCTGGCTTGTCCTGCTATAATGCCAGCCACCGGGAGGCTGAGGTACGAGAATGGCTTGAACCTGGGAGGCAGAGGCTGCAGTGAGCCGAGATCACACTATTGCACTCCAGCCTGGGTGACAGATGACAGGGCGAGACACCATCTCAAAAAAAAATAGAAAACAAAAATTGCCAACACATGAAATCTGGAGAACACATACACCGTACACATCTGTACATACCTCACAAACCCTGTAAACATGTCGCATCTCACCGGAGACCAACCCAGAATGAGAAAACCCAGACCCGGAATTTTCCCAGGACCAAACCCATCTATATTCTATAACCCCAAACCTCAAAGCCTAACCCTAACCCCAACCCCTACAGTTCAGGGCCCCCCGTCCCTGTGGTTCCAGCTAAAGACAACCTGCCCCCCTGTGGGTTTGCAGGCCCTTTGGTGGGGGTGGGAGCTGGGGGCCACACACAGCTCTCAGAGCCTGAGCCATTCCTTTACATCCTTCCTTCCTTCCTCCCTCCCTCCCTCCCCTCCTTCCCTTTTTTTTTTTTTCAGCGTCTTGCTCTGTCACCCAGGCTGCAGTACACTGGCACGATCACAGCTAACTGCAGCCTCGGCCTCCCACGCTCAAGTGATCATCCCACCTCATCCTCCAGAGAAGGTGGGACCACAGGAGTGTGCCATCGCACCCAGCTGATTTTTCCATTTTTATTTTGTAGAGATGAGGCCTCCCGATATTGTTCAGGCTTTAAAGTATTTCTCGAAATTCCAGAGGATCTAGAAGTTCTGGCCTCCCGTCAATATCCCTTTCCAAGATGAAACGGAAAATCCTCTAATCACCCCAGGACACCTTTTCCAGCTGTATGACCACTTCCTTTCAGCCGGCTAGAGTGAAGCTAGGCGAAGAACGGACCTACGCCTGCGCACGGGCGGCTTTGAACTCACTGAGATCTGTAAGAGACTTTTAAAAAATTTCCCACAATGAAAACGAAGTTCCCTCCAGTGAGCCTCGAGCACAGCCAGGGAAGGCAGCTACCGGGCCACGCCAATGGCCAGGGATGGGAGAGTCTGAGGTGTCCATTCTCCTGTGGATGGGGTCACACGTCAGAACCGCACCACGAACCCGTTTCCTGCCCCTCGGAAACAGGCCGCCACGCCTTCCTTCCCCTCACCTTGACCCTCCCATTCTGCCCCACCTGTCTGGATCACGAGGACCCCAGCTCAGCAGATGGGAACCGGATCAAAAACAGAAACAGCCCTGTCCCTCCCACAAGTACCAGCCCCAGACCCCCTGCTCCACCCTCCAGACCACAGGGAGACCCCATGCAAAGCACACCCAGACCCCCGCTCCTCCCCTCGGGGCCACCCCCAGACTCCCGCTCCTCCCCTCGGGACCACCCCCAGACCCCGCTCCTCCCCTCGGGGCCACCCCCAGATCCCCGCTCCTCACCATCCGTCAGGAGGGGTAGCGGGGAGAGGCGTCTCGGGAGGGCTCAGGCCACTCTCCCAGGAGCGAAGGGAGGAAGACAGAGTCACGGGCCGAGCAGAAATCACCCGGGACTCACGGAGACAGCAGCACCGGAGACGGACAGAGGGACGGAGAAGGGCTACAGCAGGCAAAGGCCGTGAGGCTTTCTGCAGCCGGCGTGCGGAGAATGAACGGAGAGCGACGGGGAGCGACGCGGAGTGAAGGGGAGTGAAGGGGAGCGACGGGGAGCGACGGAGAGTGACGGGGAGTGACGGAGAATGAACGGAGAGCGACGCGGAGTGAAGGGGAGCGACGGAGAGTGACGGAGAGTGACGAAAGTAGACGATGCCTGACGGAGAGTGACGGAGAGTGACGGAGAATGAACGGAGAGCGACGGGGAGCGACGGAGAGTGACGAAGGTAGACGATGCCTGACGGAGAGTGAACGGAGAGTGACGGAGAATGAACGGAGAATGAACGGGGAGCGGCGGGGAGCGAGGTAGAGCGACGGAGAGTGACGGAGAGTGACGAAGGTAGACGATGCCTGACGGAGAGTGACGGAGAGTAACGGAGAGCGACGGAGAGTGACGAAGGTAGACGATGCCTGACGGAGAAGAGCCGAGCGGAGCTGAAGGGCGGCGGAGAGCGACGGAAAGTGGCGAGAATGGACGGACAGGGACGGGGACTGACGGATACTGACGAAGAGTCACGGAAATGATCCGAGGGCGACAAAGAGGAAGGCGAACTGGCGAGCTGCAGCAGGCCGAGCCTAATCGGAGATGACGGAAAGTGACGAAGAGGAACGAGGAGTAAAGAGGGGTGACGAAAAGAGCCGAAGCTGTTGAAGGCGAAGAGCTAAGTGAAGAAAGACCGCAGAGGTGAGCTGGTGCGCTGCGGCGGCCCGTCCCCGACTGGGCGGGACCCTGCGGAGTTCCCAGCCGGGCAGGACGCGAGCGAGGGAGGGCGTGGAGGGCCGTGGGTCCGCCTGCCCTGAGGCCGCAGGGCTGGCACCGAGGTGACCGGGGGGGAGGCGCACCGCGGCCCCCTGGCGGCCTCTGCGCGGAGCCCAAGCCCGTGTTCTGCGCCCTTCTGCGGGCCTCGGCGCCCAGCCCGGGCCCTGACGCGCACCTCCGGCTCCAGCCAGCGCCCGGGCCCGCCAGGCTGAGGAGCGGCGGAGGCTCGCGGCCCCCGGACCCCAGGCCGAGTCCCCGGAGCCCGGCCGAGCCCGAGTGGGGCCCTCGTGCGGACCGAGAGGGCGGCGGAGGGGCCCACGGAGCCCGGCCCAGCCCGCACCGCGCCTGCTGCTGCCACCCGCGGCTGCCTTGGCCCAACCCCGTTCCCGCAGCGACCCAGCCCCGGGGGGAGCCGGCCCGGGGCGAGCTGCGGGGCCTGGACGGGGCTGCGCGGCGGGGCGGGGCTGGCGCGCTCGGTCCTCTCCCTGCCTCTCTCCCTAGGGCTCTGTTCCCTCCTGTGGCGCAGTGTACAAAACACGGAGTTGGCCATGCTGGCCGTCTTCAGGGCGCAGGTCGGTGGGACTCTGAGCACATTGGCGTGGTGCGCCCGGCACCACCGTCTGGCTGCAGAACGTTCGCATCTTTCCATGAACAGCTCTCCACTCCGCCTCCCCCAGCCCGTGACAACCTCCATTCCACGTTTCGTCTCTCAGTTTGACCTGCTAGGTACTGAGATCTCCTAGGTACTGAGACTTCCTCGGTGCTGAGGTCGCCTCGGTGCTGGGACCTCCTAGGTCCTGAGACCTTCTAGGTACTGAGACCTCCTCGGTACTGAGGTCGCCTCAGTGCTGGGACCTCCTAGGTCCTGAGCCCTCCTAGGTACTGAGGTCTCCTAGGCATTGAGATCTCCTAGGTACTAAGACCTCGTCGGTGCTGAGGTCGCCTCGGTGCTCAGACCTCCTAGGTACTGAGACCTTCTAGGGACTGAGACCTCGTCAGTACTGAGGTCCCCTAGGTACTGAGACCTCCTCGGTACTGAGGTCGCCTCGGTGCTGGGACCTCCTAGGTCCTGAGCCCTCCTAGGTACTGAGGTCTCCTAGGCATTGAGATCTCCTAGGTACTAAGACCTCGTCAGTGCTGAGGTCGCCTCGGTGCTCCAGACCTCCCTAGGTACTACAGAGACCTTCTAGGGTTCTGAGACCTCGTCAGTACTGAGGTCCCCTAGGTACTGAGACCTCCTGGGGGTACTGAGGGTAAGCCTCCGGTGCTGGGACCCCTCCCTGGGTCCTGGAGCCCTCCTAGGTACTGAGGAGTCTCCCTGGAGGCATTGAGATCTCCTAGGTACTAAGACACCTGCGTCAGTGCACAGGGGTGGCCTGGGGTGCTCCAGACCTCCTAGGTACTGAGACCCAGCTAGGAGTGAGACCTCGTCAGTGCCTACAGGGTCCCCTAGGAGTACTGAGACTTGCTCACACCAGAGTACTGGGAGTAAGCCTCGGTGCTGGGACCTCCTGGAGTCCTGGGCCCTCCCTAGGTACTGAGGTCTCCTGGGCATTGAGATCTCCTGGAGTGCTAAGACCTCGTCAGTGCTGAGGTAGCCTCGGTGCTCAGACCTCCTGGGTACTGGGACCTTCCTGGGACTGAGACCTGCGTCAGTACTGAGGGGTCCCCTGGGTGCACAGAGACCTCCTCGGTGCTGAGGTGCATCTCGGTGCTTCCAAGGACCTCCTGGGTCCTGGGCCCTCCCTAGGTACTGAGGAATCTCCCTGGGCATTTGAGATCTCCTAGGTGATTGCTAAGATTTATAAATTAGGTGCTGAGGAGTAAGCCTCGGTGCTCAGACCTCCCTAGGCACACAGGATCTCCTGAGTGCTGAGATCTCCTGGGTGATCGAGACCTCCTCGGTGCTGGGAGTGGCCTCGGTGCTCAGACCTCCTAGGTACTGCTGAGCCCTCCTGGGCACTGAGATCTCCTGGAGTCCTGAGCCCTCCTCACGTGCCTCTGAGGTCTCCTAGGCACTGAGATCTCTCCCTAGGTACTAAGACCTGCGTCAGTGCTGAGGAATTACCAGCCTCACGGTGCTCAGACCTCCTAGGTACTGAGACCTTCTAGGGACTGAGACCTGCGTCAGTACTGAGGTCCCCTAGGTGCCTGAGACCTCCTCGGTGCTGGGAGATTAAGCCTCAGTGCTGAGACCTCCTAGGTGCTGGACAGCCTTCCTAGGTACTGAGGTCTCCCTGGGCACTGAGATCTCTAGTGAAGGTAGGACCTCCCTGCAGTTTCAGGGGTGCCCCTCGGTGCTCCAGACCTCCTAGGCACTGAGATCTCCCTGGGTCCTGAGCCCTCCCACAGGTGCCTAGGGTCTCCTAGGCACTGAGATCTCCTAGGTACTGAGACCTCTCGGTGCTGGGGTGCCTCAGTGTTGTGACCTATAGGTACTGAGGTCTCCTAGATACTGAGACCTTCTAGGTACTGAGACCTCCTGAAATTGCACTGAGGTAAGCCTCGGTGCTGGGACCTCCTAGGTACTGAGCCCTCCCTAGGCACTGAGATCTCTGGGTCCTGGGCCCTCCACTGGGTACTACAGGGAGTCTCCCTGGGCACTGGGATCTCCTAGGTGCCTAAGACCTCCGTCCCAGTGCTGAGATTAAGCCTCCTGATTATCTCGAACCTCCGTTACTGGGACAGCTACAGGACTGAGACCTCTCGTCGTGATGCTAGTCCCCTAGAGTGCTAGGATCCCGGTGCTGGGAATTGCAAAGCGCACTCAGTGCACAGGACTGCCTCCTGGGTGCTGAGACCTTCTAGGTGTCTCCTGGGCACTGAGATCTCCTGAGTAGTGAGACCTCCTGGGTGCTAGGGGAGCCTGGGTGCTCCAAGACCTCCCTAGGCACTGAGATCTCCTGGAGTCCTGGGCCCATCCTGGGTACTACAGGGTCTCCTGGGCACTGAGATCTCCTGAGTACTACAGAGACCTCCTTGGTGCTGCAGGGGGGTGCCTCGGTGGTGTGACCTCAGGTACTGAGGTCTCCCTGAATACTGAGACCTTCTAGGTACTGGTCCTCCTCACAGAGTGCTGGGAGTGCTTCCTGGGTGCTTCTGGGACCTCCTGGGCTGGGCCACTCCTAGGCACTGAGGATCTCCTGGGTCCTGAGCCCTCCCTGGGTACTACAGGAGTCTCCTAGGCACTGGGGATCTCCTGGAGGTACTAAGACCTGCGTCAGTGCTGAGGAATTAAGCCTCGGTGCTCAGACCTCCTAGGTACTAGCAGAGACCTTCTAGGGACTGAGACCTCGTCAGTGCTGGGGTCCCTAGGTACTAGGACCTCCTCGGTGCTGGGGAATTAAGCCTCAGTGCCTGGACACTCCTAGGTGCTGAGACCTTCTAGGTACTTCAGGGTCTCCTGCCCTGAGATCTCCTATAGGTAGTGAGACCTCACCGGTGCACTGGAGTGCCTCGGTGCTCAGACCTCCTAGGCACTGAGATCTCCTAGGTCCTGAGCCCTCCTAGGTACTGAGGTCTCCTAGGCACTGAGATCTCCTAGGTACTAAGACCTCGTCAGTGCTGAGGTCGCCTCGGTGCTCAGACCTCCTAGGTACTGAGACCTTCTAGGGACTGAGACCTCGTCAGTACTGAGGTCCCCTAGGTACTGAGACCTCCTCGGTGCTGAGGTCGCCTCGGTGCTGGGACCTCCTAGGTACTGAGCCCTCCTAGGCACTGAGATCTCCTAGGTCCTGAGCCCTCCTAGGTACTGAGGTCTCCTAGGCACTGAGATCTCCTAGGTACTAAGACCTCGTCGGTACTGAGGCCGCCTCGGTGCTGGGACCTCCTAGGTCCTGAGACCTTCTAGGGACTGAGACCTCCTCGGTGCTGAGGTCGCCTCGGTGTTGTGACCTAGGTCCTGAGGTCTCCTAGGCAAGGAGATCTCTTAGGCACTGAGACCTCGTCGATACTGAGGTCGCCTCCGTACTGAGACTTTCCAGGTACTGAGGTCTCCTAGGCACTGAGGCCTTCTGCTGTCGGAGGTGGGAAACTACTCGGAGGTAGAGCAGAACCAAGACCTTCCCCTGAGGGTGGTGGGCTGAGCCGTGTCTTCCTTTCTAGGGGTCTTCTATTCATGCCATCCATGAGACAGCCCCGTGCTCTTCTGACGCATTCCCATGTTACTGAAGACTCAGTGTCGTCTTTGTTACTGTGACGTTGCGGGTTCGCGATGTGCTGCAGTATTCTGTTTTTCCAGCGTATCCAAGGAGACGTGTAGTGCCTAAGAGCATGAGTGCTGCAAAAAGGGTGGTTTGTTCCAACCCAAGCTTGACCAGGACTGGTTCTCTCATATGGGTCAAGTTCCCTGAACTTCTCTGTGCCTGAGTTTCCTTGGCAGAAGAACAGGGACAGTAAATGTACCCGTCTGTGTGAGTGTTCAGGGCTGGGCTTCACTGAAAACTACCTTCCCATAGTCCTGGAGGCTGAGGTCTGAGAGCAAGGTGTCCTCAGTCGGGCTGGTTCCTCCCAAAGCCCCTCTCCTCGGCTTGCGGACGCCATCTGGCGTATGCTTATAGGGTCTTTTCACTGTGCCCAAGTATCCCTGGCATCTCTTCCCTCTCACGAGAACAGCAGGTTGCTTTAGGGCGCACCCTGACAGCCTCGTTCTAACACTATGAGGCCAAGTACACTCACATTCTGAGGCACTGGGGTTAGGGCTTCAACATCTACTTCCGAGGCTGGAAGACGATAAATTCCTGTTGACGTACCCACCCGGCTTCTGGGCACTGGTTACAGAAGCCCCAGGAAACCAGCCCAAAGACACAGCGGTCCCTCCACTTGGCTCTGATCCAGAGTGAAGCCAGTGTGGACTGCCTGCCTTTGGGGAATATGAATGCCCGATGGGAAGGAATTCTTTGTACCGTATCGTTGCCTCCATGTAACTCTGAAGTTGTGTCAAAATAAACATTAATGAAAATTCTCAGCAAAAGTCATATATATTCTTGCCAGGGCGACACACCAGCTAATGACTGTATCGCTTCCTTTGTTTTGGGCTCAATGTTATGAACTGGGTACAGGAACGCCTGCCGTTTACCTCGGGCCTCTCAAAAGCCCAGACAAGCACAGGCAACAAAAGCAAAAACAGACAGATGGTCCAACATTGAGGTTAAACATTTCTGCACGTGAAACAACAGTGTAAAAGAGGAAGGCCTCTTTGCCAGTGGAGACACAGGAAGGCATCGGTCTCCTGCTGGTCCCTGGGCAATGGAATGTCGCGGTGTAAAACCCAATTGTGTGTTCTATTTACTGCGATAGGAGAAAACCGCCTTAGGGCTGGAGGTGAGCTGTGCGTGCTAGTGGCAATGCTGCTCTTTAATGCACGAAAATGTTTGTGGGATGTTTGTATTTGCACATCAAAGCACAGCACCTTTCCTTAAACTTATTGATGACACAGAGATCTCTGTTTGCATGTTTTCCTGCTGACCCTCTCCCCACTATTACCCTATTGTCCTGCCACTTCCCCCTCTCCGAGATGGTAAAGAGATAATGATCAATAAATACTGAGGGAACTCAGAGGCCGGTGCAGGTGCCGGAGCGTCCTCCGTATGCTGAGCGCCGGTCCCTGGGCCCACTTTTCTTTCTCTATACGTTGTCTCTGTGTCTTTCTTTTCTCAGTCCCGTCCCACCTGATGAGAAACGCCCACAGGTATGGAGGGGCAGGCCACCCCTTCACATATAATGAAATAGGAATCAGCCCTAAAAAGGAAGGAATGAGGCCGGGCGCGGTGGCTCAAGCCTGTAATCCCAGCACTTTGGGAGGCCGAGACGGGCGGATCACGAGGTCAGGAGATCGAGACCATCCTGGCTAACATGGTGAAACCCCGTCTCTACTAAAAAAATACAAAAAATTAGCCGGGCGAGGTGGCGGGCGCCTGTAGTCCCAGCTACTCGGGAGGCTGAGGCAGGAGAATGGCGTAAACCCGGGGGGCGGAGCTTGCAGTGAGCTGAGATCTGGCCACTGCGCTCCAGCCTGGGCGACAGAGCGAGACTCCGTCTCAAAAAAAAAAAAGGAAGGAAGGAATGGTGAGACAGGCTACCACACGGACTCACCTGTGGGTAACGAGATAAGCCAGACACAAAAGCGCTGTGTGACCCCACTCCTACGAGGTCTCTGGAGGACTCAAATCCATAGACACAGACAGTAGAATGGTGGGTGCCAGGGGCTGGGGGAGGGGAAATGGGGCACCCTTGTTTGATGAGGATGGAGTTTCTGTTCGGTAAGATGAAGAAGTTGTAAATATCTGTTATACAACAATGCTTATATGATTAACACTGCTGAATTGTATCCTTAAAAATAGTTTAAAGGGGCCGGGCGCGGTGGCTCACGCCTGTGATCCCAGCATTTTGGGAGGCCGAGGCAGGTGGATCACGAGGTCAGGAGATCCAGACCGTCTTGGCCAACATGGTGAAATCCCGTCTCTACTCAAATACAACAAAATTAGCCGGACGTCGTGGCGGGCGCCTGTAATCCCAGCTACTCGGGAGGCTGAGGCAGGAGAATCGCTTGAACCCGGGAGGTGGAGGTTGAAGTGAGCTGAGATCGCACCACTGCACTCCAGCCTGGGCAACAGAGCAAGACTCTGTAAAAAAAAAAAAAAAAAAAAGGAGTTGGAAGGGTTAACTTTATATTATCTGGTTTTTACCTCCATTAAACAAAATAAAAGCTGAGTGAGGTAGCTTATCACTGTAATCCCAGCACTTTGGGAGACCAAAGCAGGATTACTCGAGCTCAGAAGTTTGAGACCAGCCTGGACAACATGGTGAGACCCCATCTCTGCTAAAAAAAAAAAAAAAAATTATTTAATTAGCTGAGTGTGATGGTGTGCACCTATAATCCCCAGATACTCAGGAGGCTGAGGCAAGAGGATTGCTTGAGCCTAGGAGGTGGAGGCTGTGGTGAGCTGCGATGGCACCACCACAATCCAGCCTGGGTGACGGAGTGAGATCCTGCCTCAAAAAAACAAAATTAAATGAAGTAAAATTAAAATAAAAACGCCAGGCTAATGATATATTTCTTTTATTAATAAATGTGGGAAGCTTACTTTAACATGATGTCAATAAACGTGATTATGGTTCTTCCAAATTCGGGGTCCCTGGTGAGAGAAAAAGAATATGATGGAGTCGGCCGCAGCGGCTCACGCCTGTCATCCCAGCACTGTGGGAAGCCAAGGTGGGCGGATCTCCTGACGTTGAGAGTTCGAGACCAGCCTGACCCACATGGAGAAACCTCGTCTCTAAAAATACAAAAAATTAGCCAGGTGTGGTGATGGGAGCCTGTAATCCCAGCAACTGGGGAGGCTGAGGCAGGACAATTGCTTGAACCCGGGAGGAGGAGGTTGCAGTGAGCTGAGATCGCACCACTGCACTCCAGCCTGGGCAGCAAGAGTGAAACGCCATGTCAAATAATAATAATAACTAAGGTAAAGTGCCTCAGGGTGAAGAATTTGGATACCGCTTGACTGAAGGCCACCTGGGGCCACTTCAGCCCTCGTTTCTGTGGTTTATGGCCTGTGGTGTCTTCCCTTCCCTGGCAGTTCTCGTGGGTGCTGTATTGAAACATTAAAACGAGACGGCGTCCCTGCGAGGCTCCCGAGGGAGGGAGCAGGAAGATCCATGTGGCATCTTGAAGGTACAGCGTGTTCTGCACAAATCTCCCAGGCCACAAGCAAGGACGAGTCAGCCGGCCCTGAATTCTCCAGCACAGTCAGGGCGCAAGTCAAAGGGCTTCCGATCAGACCTAAAGAGATCCCGCAGGAAGTCCTGACATTCACAGCAAGCAGGGCTCTGTGCGGGCCAACACGCCGCCCATGGGTGCTCTGGAAAATCACGTGAAGATGGTGCAAGTTAGAGAGTCCTAAAAGCAAGTCTCAGGCCAGATTCTGCCAAGTGCCTCTTTTGCAAACAAGCCCTAAAGATATCCCCAAAAGATATAGGACCTGATTTGGAAACAGGATACTTGCAGATGTAATCAAGTTGAGATGAGGTCATCCAGGAGTAGGGCAGGCTATAAATCCAATGCGTGGTGTCCTTACAGGAGAAGGGGAAAGACAGAAAATGCACAGAGAGAAGGCCGCGTGGAGGCAGAGGCAGGGACTGGAGGGAAGCAGCCACATGCCCGGGGACGCCTGGAGCCCCCAAGGAGCTGGGAGAGGCAGGAAGGAGCCTTCCCTAGAGCCTCGAGAGGGGGCACGGCCCTCTGACTTCCGCCCCCAGCACCGTGAGGATAAATATCTTTTAATCCCTGTTTGCTGGAGCGGCCCCAGAAAATGCACACACCCTGTTCTGCAGGATCCTGGGCGTGTAGGTGTCATTAAGGGCAGATAGAGACCAGACCGGCAACCTTTAGAGTCTGCATCGGGACCCCAGAAATCCTCAATCAGTGTGTGGTCCGAGGACAGCTGGAGAGCCACGTCTGGACCATCCCTGTGGCTGTGGCCTGAGCGCCCTGCACCTGAGCGCCGGCCTGCACTGGGTCTGATGCTTTCCAGCCTGTGTCTGCAGGGGTGGGAGGAGCTGGTGTCTCTCAGACAACCTCTTCATACCGATGAAAACCAAAAATAGAATTCTAAGCCCCTCAGCTGACTGAATGGACCCCCTTTTTGGCCAAGGGGACCGCAAAGAAACCTGAAAAGGTAGCTTAGGCTGTGACAGGAAGAGGGAGTCAGACAGGCCTCGTAATACCCTCCTCCCTTTGGAACTCAGGCACAACTGAGCAGCATTTGCGTGAAAACAGAGATCATAACGTGGGCACAACGGACTCGCTGTAGCAATAAGATATCAAATTCCAACCGGACTCTAGTATTATAGAATGAGACCACCACTTCTCCTGTTGTCCTTCCCAGCTTTTCCCCATCTCCCCTTTTCCCTGCTTTATAAGACAGGAGAAGGGGGAGAAAGCAAAAACTTGGAAAGAAACAGAAGATAAATAGCTAGGCGACCTTGGCGTCACCACCTGGCCCTGGTGGTTAAAATAATAATAATATTATTAACCCCTGACCAAAACTACTAGTGTTATCTGTAAATTCCTGACATTGTATGAGAAAGCACTGGAAAACTTTTTGTTCTGTTAGCTAATGCATGTAGCCCCCCATCACGTTTTCCACACTTGCTTGATTTATCATGACCCTTTTACATGGATCCCTTAACATTGTAAACCTTTAAAAAGGCCACGTATTTCTTCTTCAGGGAGCTCGGCTCTTAAGACGCGAGCCTGCCGACGATCCCGGCCGAATAAAAAAGCTCTTCCTTCTTTAATCCGGTGTCTGAGGAGTTTTGTCTGCGGCTCGTCCGGCTACAGTATAGCATCGCATGACAGAGAGCAGGCGTTAAAATACGTCAAAGTGTTTTACCCCAAAACATATTTCTTTCACGTACTTCAAAATGGCCCTCGAAGCCGTCTGTTGTGGGGGAAAGTTGCCTTCTAAAACTCCCTCATCTAAACTCAAGCATTTCTTCATGCTGACGTCAAGTTTTCAGGCAAAGCTTAACTCTTTCAGCCAATTACCAATCAGGGTGTCTTTAAAATCCACCGATGACTTACAAGTCTCCACTTTGAGAGACTTCGTCTCGGGGCAGAACCAATGTGCACCTTCCCTACACTGGTTTATGCCTCTGCTTATAACTTCTATCCTCCCAGAACGTATAAAATCAGGCTGTAACCCAGCCAACCCGGGCACGTGTTCTCAGACCCTCCTGAGGCTCCCGAGGTTACTTCTACATTTGTCACAGGCCAGGGTCACGTATACATTTGGCTCGGAGAAAACCTATTCAAATATTTTACAGTTTGGCTTTTTTGCCAACAGTGGAGACTCCAATGTCACCATTCATGTTGCTCATTAAGAAGCCACGACTTACACCGTGAAAACCTGTCAGAGGCGTTGGAACAAGAGCGACTCCATCTTGAACGGGGCCTGAGTGACTCCATGATGAACGGGGCCCGGGCGACTCCATGATGAACAGGGCCCGGGCGTCTCCATGATGAACGGGGGCCTGGGCGACTCCATCTTGAACGGGGCCTGAGCGACTCCATGTTGAACGGGGCCTGAGTGACTCCATGATGATCGGGGCCTCAGCGACTCCATGATGAACAGGGCCTGGGCGACTCCATGATGAACAGGGCCTGGGCGACTCCATCTTGAACGGGGCCTGAGTGACTCCATGATGAACGGGGCCCGGGAGACTCCATCTTGAACGGGGCCTGGGCGACTCCATCTTGAACGGGGCCTGGGCGACTCCATGTTGACCGGGGCCTGCAGAGGGGACGTGCACGGACTGGGAGCCTCAGGGCCCCGCTCCACAGCTCTGCAAAGTGCCGAACTGAGTGCCTTTCTGTGCAGCACAGTGTGGTGTAACCCGTGCCTGTGTCTGGTTCCAGGATGTTCTCGTCGCCTCCACTGGATCCTCTGCTTTTCGCTTTTTGCTTTCTTTCTTTCTTTCTTTCTTTCTTTCTTTCTTTTTTTTTTTGATAGAGTCTCACTCTGTTGCCCAGGCTGGAGTGCAGCAGTGTCATCTCAGCTCACTGCAGCCTCCCCCTCCTGGATTCAAGCAATTCTCCTGCCTCAGTGTCCCGAGTAGGTGGGACGACAGGTGTGGACCACCACGCCTCCATAATTTTGCTTTTTTTAAAGTAGAAATGAGGTTTTGCCATGTTGGCCAGGCTGGTCTGGAACTCCTGACCTCAAGTGATCCGCCCTCCTCGGCCTCCCAAAGTGCTGGGATGACACGTGTGAGCCCCCGCGCCTGGCCAGGAACCCCTGCTTTTATTAGCCTCTGCCACGCCGCGTCTCCAGCTCCTGGCAAGCAGTGTCCTGTGCCCTGTGCGTAGCGACTCATCCGTTCTGGACACCAAGTGGCAACACAATCCCAGCACGGGTGGCTGTTGGTGTCTGGCATCTCTCGCTGCCGTGGTGTCTATGAAGCTCCTCTGCTGTGGCAGGCCTCCGAGTTTCACACCTGACTGGCTGAAGCCTCTTCTCTGGTGTGGACTGCTGCGTTTACTTGGTCCATGACTCCACTGCTGGCCCAGGTACCCTCCCGCGTGCGCCCTCCTGTGTTCGCCCTCCCGTGTGCGTCCTCCCGTGTGTCCTCCTATGTGTGCATCCTCCCGTGTGCGTCCTCCCGTGTGCGTCCTCCCGTGTGTCCTCCTATGTGTGCATCCTCCCGTGTGCGCCCTCCCGTGTGCGTCCTCCCGTGTGTCCTCCTATGTGTGCATCCTCCCGTGTGCGTCCTCCCGTGTG
>NW_022169240.1:213326-232527 GCF_008728515.1 Papio anubis | reverse complement strand
GAGTGTGGGGAGCCCCCGGGGCCTGAGTCAGGATGGAAAGAGGCAGAGAGGCCGGTGGCCTGTGGCTCGGCGGCCGATCAGATGTCCCTGTGCCAGGACAGCAGCCGCCCCCCAATGTTCCGTGCACTCTCTGAGGCCCTGTCCGGGCGTCCAGCTTGGGGTGGGAGACAGCGGGGTGTGTGGGGAGCACCTGCAGAGTGGACGGGAAGCAGCTGGGCGGAGGCAGGAACGGGCCCCGGACAGACCCCTGACCCGGGCTCCTGGCTAGCCCCCGGGGAGAGATCCCAGGCGTGGGCAGCGCTGGGAGAACCCACTTCCACCCACGGAGGCGTCACAGGCTGCTCAGGGCCCGGACGAGGCCCACGGGGGCCGGGAGAGGTGGGAACCTGAAGGGGAAGACCCCGGTGGGTTTGCTGGCCAAGGCGCTCAGAGCCTGCAGGCCTCAGTCTGCCGGTCCCGTGCCTTGTCCCCGGGGCTCAGACGACAGCACCTGTTCACCTCGACCTGGGGGCTCCGGGGGACCCACCGTGGCTGCGGCCAGTGGCCCGAGTGGGGCCCGTCCGTCAGAATCTCCATGTCCCCTGCAAGGGCCCCTCTGAACACAGCTTGGGGGCGTCCTTGCTGTCTGCAAACCCCTGACTGGGGGACTCCGGGGTCACTGTTGGGTTCCCTGGGGGGTCTTCCTGCCCCCACTCCTGGTCTGTGAGGACCGGGGCCCCTGCCCTGACCCTGGGGGACTCCGGGGACACTGCTGGGTTCCCTGGGGGCATCTTCCTGCCCCCGCTCCTGGTCTGTGAGGACCCCGGCCCCTGCCCTGACCCTGGGGGACTCCGGGGACACTGCTGGGTTCCCTGGGGGATCCCGGCCCCTCCCCTGACCTGGGCACTGGGGTCCCCGTGTGAGTTCGGGGCGGTGTCGCCGCCCAGCCGGGTGGGGACAGACGCGTATGGAGGGACGTCCCTCCTCCCTCCGGTAGGAATGTCCGTGCCAGCCAAATGGCAGCGGCCCGGGTGTGTTTTAGGACAGTCCCCCGCAGACACCCTGGCGGAGCGGCCAGGAGCCTGAGACTCCGCAGCGGCTGGAAGGTGAGTGTGTCCACCCCGTGCTGCTGAAGCCGGGTTCTCCTGCGGGGACGTGGGGGCCGGAGACAGTGCCCGCTGCGGGCTGGGGATGGGGAACCCGCGTTTCCATCATTGAGGTTCCTTCTCCTCCTCCTCCTGGGAGCCTTAGCCGGGGGCACGGGCCGGGGGACGGTCGCCTGGGATCCGTGGCCTGTCACCCTCGCAGGCCCCGAATTGTCTGCGGGGCCAGAGCCGGTGTGGACACGGCCCGGGACGGTCAGGGAATGAGCCTGGGGGCCACGGCTTGCTGGACCGGGTCGGACGTCTCACCTCGCCACGGCCGGGCCTGATGGGGACAGGTCGGGGCAGCTGGGACTGTGGGGACGGTGGACGGGGGATGCCGGCATCTGAGCACGCAGGTCCTTCCGTGGATTCACCTGCGAGCTATTGCCCGCCCCATGCGCGCTCCAGGTGCTGGTCACGGGCACCATCATTTGGGATCAGCGGAAGCCCCGGAGGGACGAAGGGTGGTAGGGAATGAATGGTTGGAGTGGAACACATGGCTGGTTCATTATCTAGTGAAGGTTCCCACGGGGTCTTAGGGGGGACTGGAATGGGTGGAGGGGGACTGGGGAATGGGACCGGGTGGGGACCCGGGATCTGGGATCTGAACCGGAATCGGGGGACCTGGGGGACCTGGGTGGAATGGGGGGACCCGGTGGGGGGGACCGGGGGGACCGGGGGGACCGGGACTGGTGGACCGGGTGGAATGGAGGGGTCCGGGTGGAGGGGACCCGCAGTGAGGGATCAGGGTGGAGAGGACGTCCCCAGAAGGGTCAGTGTTTCATGGGCGGCCTCAGACCCCACCTCCCATGTGCCGTCTGGACGAGATGGGCAGACGTGGCTGGGACTGGGGGCCGCCTAGCTCCTTCCCACCCACTTTGTCATGTGTGGGGAGGGGTCGGGGACATGGGACAGGGAGGGGACGCCCCTCAGTGGTCCGGGGACCTGGGGTGTCTGGGGAGGGGGCCGGGGACATAGACAGGAGGGGACGCCTCAGTGGTCCGGGGACCTGGGGTGGCTTGAAGGCATTCCTGATGGGAGGAGGGACTGTGACGGGAGGGGAGGAGGATGACCAGAGCCGGAGAGTTGGTGGAACCACCATGACACAACACCACCTTTGGGTCTGGCCTATCTTGGGAGACACCTGCAGCCTCGAGTCTTCTTGAACCAAAAAGTATGTGTGAGACAGGCCTCAGGACATTTCAAAAGTGTGTTTTGCTGGCCGGGCGCGGTGGCTCACGCCTGTCATCCCAGCACTGTGGGAGGCCGAGGTGGGCGGATCTGCGTCAGGCTGCCCGGGAGACCAGCCTGGGAAACACGGGGTGAAACCCTGTTCTACTAAAAATACAGAAAATGAGCCGGTCGTGGTGGCAGGTGCCTGTAGCCCAGCTACTCAAGATGCTGAGACTGGAGAATCAATGAACCCGGGAGGCTGAGGCTGTAGTGAGCCGCAGATCTCGCCACTGCACTCCAGCCAGGGTGACAAAGAGCCAAACTCTGTCTCAAAAAAAAAAAAAAAGAAAAAACAAAGAAAGATAAAAGAAAAGAAAATTAGGGGCCGGGCCTGGTGGTAGGCTCGTTATCCCAGCTACTCAGGAGGCTGAGGCAGGAGAATCGGCTGGAACCCCGGAGGCTGAGGCTGGCCGTGAGCTGAGATCTGCTGGGCCCACTGCCCTCCAGCCTGGCGACAGAGGCGCAGACCTCGGCCTCAAAACAAAAAGCACCCAGGGAAAGCAGTCCATATACATTGGTGGGGGAGGATCAACAAGGTGGTCCATCCACACTGTGAATATTGGCCAAGGAAAGGAACGTAGGCTCTGATGGGCATGAACTTGAGGACATCACGCAGTGAGAGAAGGCCAGACACAAAAGGCCACATAGTGTGTGAACTGCTTACTACTCCAAATGCCCAGAACAGGCCAATGCAGAGACAGAAAGAGGATGAGTGGTTGCCGAGGGCTGGGGAGGGGAATGAGGACGGACCGCTTCACGGAAACGGGTCTCCCTTTTGGGGCGAAGGGAGAATGTTCTGAAACTCACGGGAGAGGCCGGAGTTGCACCCATGTGAACGCATTCCTATTTTTAGCACCCTTTTAGAGAGAAGCGTGGCCTCACTGGGTGCTGCCCAGGCTGGTCTCAAACTCCTCGTCAGCTGCTGGGCAGGGCTCACACCTGTGATCCCAGCACTTTGGGAGGCCGAGGCGGTGGATCACGAAGCCAGGAGACGACCATCCTGGCTAACACGGGTGAAACCCCGGGCCTCTGGTTTGAATAGCTGGCGAGCATGCCAGCTAGGGGTTACTGGAGGGAGGCAGGATCATGGGATCCCGAGGCGGAGCCAGTGAGCCGAGATCGCTTTCCCCGCACTCCAGCTCGGGTGATAGGAGCGAGACTGCCTTGGAAAAAAAAAAAAAAAGTAACTTTCTAGTATGTGAATTTCACAATTTTGTAAAGAGAGCCACCGAGGCTGTGAGGTGCAGGGCAGCACTGGCAGGAGCCTCCGAGGGCTGGAGGAAGGAAGGTCCTCCCCCGGGACGTGGCAGGTGCGGGCCGTCTAGGTCCTGCTGCATCCCACTGGTCAGCTGCAGAAACTAGCCTCACCGCCGGCAGAGGAGCAGCTTTTGTCAACTTGGTCTCTCGCCTCACAGGTGAACCAGATTAGACTTCAGGAATGTCTCTTTTTTTTTTGAGATGGAGAGTCTCGCTTTCTGTCAGCTTCAGGCTGGAGTGCAGAAAATCGGATCTCAGCTCACTGCAAGCTCCGGGCCTCCCGGTTCCCGCCATTCTCCTGCCTCAGCCTCCCCGAAAGTAGCTGGGACTACAGGCGCCACCACCTCGGCCAGTTTTTGTATTTTTAATAGAGACGGGTTTCACCCTGTTCGCCAGGATGGCCCGACTCATCTGTGATCCGCCTCGCCTCTGCCTCCCAAAGTGCTGGGATTACAGGCTTGAGCCACCGCTACCGGGCCTAATTTTTATTTTTAAATTTTGAGTAGAGACGGGAGCCTCCATGTTGGTCAGGCTGATCTCAACTCCCTACTCAGGTGATCCGCTTCTGCCTCAGCCTCCCAGAGTGTTGGGATTAGGCGCAGATCGCTGCGCCCGGCCTTTTTTTTTTTTTGAGACAGAGTCTTGCTCTGTCACCCAGGCTGAGAGTGCGTGGCTGGTCTCGCTCATTTTTAACTCCTGCCTCCCGGGTTCAAGGGATTCTCCTGCCCCCAGCCTCCCCAGGAGCTGGGATTACAGGTGCCCGCCCACCATGCCTGGCTAATTCTGGTGGCTTTTACTGGAGAAAGGGTTTCAGCCGGTTGGTCAGGCTGGTCTTGAACTCCTGACCTTACATGATCCCCTGGCCTCAACCTCCCAAAGCGCTGGGGTGACAGGCGTGAGCCACTGTGCCCAGCGTAGAAATAACCGTTAAAAACCACTCAGAGAACTTGGCCATAAACGTCTGTTGACTCTGCTGTCTCTGGCCGTGGAGTCAGTCCAGCTGGTCAACACCGGGGCACTGGAACGCACGTCTGGGGCAGCTTCTGCAAACACAGCTTGCAGACCGCATCCCTCTGCCCCCAGAGATTGTGGCTCAGCAGATCTCCGTGGAGACCGAACATGTGCATTTCTAATTATTGCAGAGGCTCCACTTAGAGAATCACTGGTCCATGTCAGCCCTCTCCGTATTCTCTGATAACAGACGCACACTCCAGCGCCCCAGACAACAGTGCATTCTCCTTCTCTCATGTATCACGGGATTAGGGACGTGGACATCTTTGGGGCCATTAAACATCTTTGGGGCCATTATTCTGTCTCCCACGGGATTAGGACGTGGATACCTTTGGGGCCATTATTCGCTCTCCTCACGTGGGATCAGGACGTGACATCTTGGGGCCATTGTCGTTCCCCACATGGGATTAGGACGTGGACATCTTTGGGGCCATTATTCCGTCTCCCACGTGGGATTAGGACGTGATACCTTTTGGGGCCATTGTAAATTTGCACGTGGGATTAGGACGTGGGACATATTTGGGGCCATTATTCTGTCTCCCACATGGGATTAGACGGGACATCTTTGGGGCCATTATTCTGTCTCCACATGTGGACAGGGATCGACATCTTTTGGGGTTGTTCACCACCCACCACGTGATTGTTTGTTTGTTTTTCTTGGGGACAGAGTTCTTCTGCCACCCAGGCTGGAGTGGTGCGATCTCGGGCTCACTGCAACCTCTGCCTCCCCGGGTTCAAGCAATTCTCCTGCCTCAGCCTCCCGAGTAGCTGGGATAACAGGCACCTGCCACCACGCCCGGCTAATTCTGTATTTTTAGTAGAGATGGGATTTCTCCATGTTGGTCAGGCTGGTCTCAAACTCCTGACCTCAGGTGATCCGCCCGCCTCGGCCTCCTAAAGCGCTGGGATGACAGGCGTGAGCCACCACGCCCGGCCCCACCCCCCACTGAAGTTCCCCCGATTTCCTTGTTGGCCGTGATGCTTTCCAACTCGAATTCCTGAGATCTGAACGTCCAGCCATGTGACTAGGAGGGATCAACCGGCAGGCGAGGCACCTGACGGTGTAAACCCGTCCCCCACCGCCCTGTTGCAGGAGGGTTGTTTGTGGCCGGCACCAACCTCACGGAGAACCTGCAGTACGTCCTGGCGCACCCGTCCGAGTCCCTGGAGAAGATGACGCTGCCCAACCTTCCCCGGCTGAGCGCGTGGGTCCGAGAGCAGCGCCCGGGGCCGGGCTCACGGTGCACCAACGTCATCGCGGGCGACTTCATCGGAGCGGACAGCTTCGTCGGGGACGTCATCGCTCTCAACCAGAAGCTGCTTTGGTGCTGACGTGGGGGTTCAGGACGCGGGGGCTGAAGTTTCACCCCCTACTTCCAAGTACCGTGACTTTGTTGGGGCCAAATATTGGGGATCATAGGACCGATCATATGTTTTCTTTTTCTTTTTTTTTTTTTTTAAATAGAGATGGGGTGGTCGGGCGCGGTGGCTCACGCCTGATCCCAGCACTTTGGGAGGCCGAGGCGGGCGGATCACAGGTTCAAAAGTTCAAGACCAGCCTGACCAACATGGTGAAACCCCATCTCTACTAAAAAGACAAAAATTAGCCGGGCAAGTTGGCAGGTGCCTGTACTCCCAGCTACTCGGGAGGCTGAGGCAGGAGAATTGCTGGAACCCGGGAGGCGGAGATTGCACTGAGCCGACATCCTGCCATTGCACCCCAGCCTGGGTCGCAGAGCGAGACTTATCTCAAAAAAAAAAAAAAAAATAGAGATGGGCTCTCGCTCTGTTGGCCCGGTCGCTCTGGAACTCCTGGCCTCAAGTGATCCTCCCCTCAGCCTCCCAAAGTGCTGGGAGGACAGGCAGGAACCACCACGGCAGCCCGAAATATGTTTTTTTTATTTCTGTATTCTCCTTGCTGTGGCGTCTGGGCCCCTTACAGACCCAGGGAAACACTGACCTCTCACAACTCACTAATTACGGACAGGACAACAACCCGCTTAGGGGCCAGCCTGCCCTGTGCAAGTCAGGCAGCCCCTCGGCTGCTCTCACGCCAAAGCCTAGTATACGTATGTGTGTATATGTGTGTGTGTGCATATATGTGTGTGTATATAGTGTATGTGTGTGTATATATAGTGTGTGTATATATGTGTATATGTGTGTGCGTGTGTGTATATACATATATGTGTGTGTATATATGTGTGTATATATATGTGTGTGTGTGTATATACATATATACGTGTGTATATGTGTATGTATATGTGTGCATTGCTGTGGTATGCGCAGGTATAACATTACACGCAGGTATGTACGTATTAGCGTGTGTATTACGTGCATATGTGCGTGCATATATGTGCGTATATGTGCGTGTATTAATATTACGTGCGTGTTATTATTACGGGTATGTGCATAACATACACGCAGGCATACGTGGCATGCATATGTGCAGGTATACATTCTCTTGAGACAGAGTCACCTTTGTCGTTCCAGGCTGAGCCGCGAGATCATCCATCCTTGGTCCGGGCTTCGCAACCCCAGGTTCAAACGATTCTCCCGTCTCAGCCCCGAGTAGCTGGGATCAGGCACCCGCCACCACGTCCAGCCACTTTTTTGCATTTTTACAGAGACGGATTCTCCATGTTCACAGTCTGGTCTCAAATTCCCAAGAGTTTCCTCATTTGTTGTCCAGGTCGGAGGCAGTGAGGCATCCTGGCCTTCACCGGCACCTCCACTCTCCCGGAACAGGAGTTCTGCTCAGCTCTCCTGAGTAGCTGGGACTACAGGCTGCAGGTTCATCACTGCTAATTGTTTTATTTTAGTAGAGACAGGGGTCTCCACTGTTGGGCTGTGGTTGGAGCCTTGAACTCCTGACTCAGTGAGCCTGCCTCACTGCCTCACAGAATTGCTGGGATGAGCTGGATTCCAGAGCCACCACCGCCTATATGTCATTTTCTATGTCACTCGTTGAGCTGCTGGTTCAAGTTCTCAGCCACGGTGGACACCAGCCACCACTTTTCTTCCCCTTTCCCGAGCAGGTCTCCCGTTTATTTCATGGTGTAACAGCAGACGTCAGAATTTCTCAGGATGGTCCTCAAGAGGGTTATCCAGTCCATGCCGGAATAGGTTCTCTTTGGGACCTACTGACTCATTTTCCAAAAACCTGCTTCTGCTTTTGGTACCCGGTTGCCGCCCAGGAAATGGGGAAATGAAGGTGCCCCAGATCCAGAAAGACGCAGTCCTGGGGCGCACCCAGCGGCTACGTCAGCCCCACGACTCTGCTGGATCAGGGCTCGGGAAGGGCCTGCGGAGACGCCGAAGTTGCAGGGAACCTCTCTGACTTCCCCCGGCCCCGAATCCCCATCGGGAAACCCTGGGGTCTGGTCGAGCTGCCCACACCCACCCCGACCATACAGATCAAGCTTCAATCAACGAAGACAATGAAAGTCAAGTTTGTGTATGACTTTGGTCACCACCAGTGCAGCCAACAATAGCTTTAAGATAGCCAGGATGGCAGGCGGAGGCCCTTTAGAAAAATGTTCATTCAGGCCGGGCATTGGTGGCTCAAGCCTGTCATCCCAGCACTTTGGGGAGGCCGTGAGACAGGCTGGGGACTACAAGGTCAGGAGTTCGGAGACCAGCCTCGGCTAAATAACAGGGTGAAACCCCTCGCCCCTACTAAAATACAAAAAATTAGCCAGGCATGGAGGCAGGTGTCTGTAGTCACAGCTACTCAGGAGGCTGAGGCAGGAGAACACCTGAACCTGGGAGGCAAAGGTCAGCTGATGAGCTGAGATCAAGGCCACTGCAGTCCAGCCTGGGTGACAGTCCCAGACTCCAAGTCAAAAGGAAAAAGTTAATTCATAGGGCACCTTTTCTTTCAGGCCTGTAGAGGTTTTAAAAAAAATCAAGCTGTGAGGCTGAGCATGGTGGCCGTTGTGCGGCTCACTTCTGTCATCCCAGCAGTTTGGGAGGCCGGTGGGGCAGGCTAACTGGCCAAGGTCAGGAGATGCAGACCAGCCTGGCCAACATGGTGAAATCCTCTTTCTACTAAAAACACAAAAAACTAGCTAGGTATGGTGACGTGCACCTGTAATCCCAGCTACTCAGGAGGCTGAGGCAGGAGAATCATTGGAACTCAGGAGGCGGAGGTTGCAGTGAGCCGAGATCGCACCACTGCACTCCGGCCTGGGCGACAGTCCAAGACTCTGTCTCCAAAAAAAAAAATGTTGATTCAGGCTGGGCGCAGTGGCTCACGCCTGTCATTCCAGCACTTTGGGAGGCCGAGGCGGGTGGATCACAAGGTCAGGAGTTCAAGACCAGCCTGACCAACATGGTGAAACCCCATCTCTACTAAAAATACAAAAATGAGCCGGGTGTGGTGGCAGGTGCCTGTAATCCCAGCTACTCGGGAGGCTGAGACAGGAGAATCGCTTGAACCCGGGAGGCGGAGTTTGCAGAGACCTGAGATCACACCACTGCACTCCAGCCTGGGCGACAGAGCGAGGCAGTCTCAAAACAAAACACACCAGGCGTTTTGTTTTCCTGTTGGAGACGGCGAATGTACGTGTAACGGCTGGACGGCCTGGCCACACGCAGGTGAAATCCTCTGTGCCTCTCTTAGCGGATGGTCTGTGACACACGTCCTGGTCTGGTTTGAAGTTTCTTCTTTAATAAAACTCTTTTCTTTCCCTTCTACTTTTGTGGAACGGTTCTCATTTTTAGTCATTTCCCTGACGCCACCACGGGAAACGAGGCCGTGTGTGAACACAGCCGGGCCGAGGGGCCATTCGGTGCCCACCAGGGCCACGGCTCACGGCAGGTGCAGGAGGAACTGGAAACGCCGCTCACGGAAGTCAAAACACAGGTTTAATGTCCTGCTACGGAAACATTCCGAGGGAAGCCAGGTCACGGCAGGCACCGAGGGCCCGCTGGAATCGTGTGGAGTGGACGCTCGGGAAGCTGAAGACTCCCGCTGTGGAAGGCGCCGATGGCCGATGACACCTCAACTCTTGGCGTTCATCCAGCAAATGGCTACAGGAACAAAGTGAACTGAAACCAGCGAGGGGAGCACCAGTACGCGGGGCATAAAGCACGCACTGGCATCTCGTTCATCCTGGAAAAGCTTCGGGTTTTGCGTGGACGATTAAGCTGATGATGACGTCGCGATGCGACACGGCGCCGTCCTCAGGGATCGTCCGTCACTGCGAACCGTGGCCTCCTTATACAGCCAGCTGAGGCGAAGGCCAGCGGGTTATGCGGAAAAGCAAGCAGAACCCGTAAGTATTTGCTTAGTTTCATAATAAATAATGACGCTAAAAAGAGCTTAGCCCAAACTATTCATTCGTCAGACTGTTCTGTTTCCCTTTGTTTTATTTTGGCGAAGTGAGGTCTGTCTCTATTGCCAGGCTGGAGGGCAGTCAACGGTCAACTCACTGCAAACTCGCCCTCGGTCCCGTCTCCTGCCTCAGTCTCTCCCGGACACAAAGATACCGCCTTCGTTGTAGAGTTTCCCATCGTTATCAGGATAGTCTCGTCGCCTGACCTGAAACCCACCTCAACACTCCCAAGTGCTGGGATGACGAGCATTGAACTCCCCGTCTTTCGTTACACAAGGCCCAGGTGCTGCTGTGTAGTCCAGGCTGGAGTGCATGCAGTCTTGATCGCGGCTCACTGCAGCCTCAACCTCACAGACAAAATGCATCCTCCACCTCAGCCTCCCAAAGTGATTTGGGACGGCGACGGGTGTGTGTGCCTCCATCAGCTGCCCTGGCCTTTTTTTTTTTTGGAGGCCGAGTCTCCGTCTGTCCTTGAGCTGCAGGGGCAGTGCGTCCGGGGCTGCACGGCCGGCCTCTGGGTCCCAGCAACTCTCCTGCCTCGGCCTCCTGAGCAGCTGGGATGAAAGGCGCCCGCCACCAGGCCTGCCTAATTTTTGTGTTTTTAGTGGAGACGGGGTTTCACCTAGGGGGCCACGCCGGTTCCTCGAACTCCTGACCTCGGGTGATCGGCCTGCATCAGCGTCAGCCTCCCGAAGTGTTGGCCTAACTGTTTATTCTCTGTAGAGATGGGATCTCACTGTGCTGCCCAGGCTGGCCTCAAACTCCTCAGCTCCAGCAATCCTCCTGCCTTGGCCTCCCAAAGTCTTGGGGTTACAGGCCTGTGCCACTGCATCCAATTCAAGCTCGCTTGCTTATCGGTAGGGAGACCTACATCCCTGGACTGTCAGCACAGGTTAGGCACCTGTCGTATGCAGTCACAAACATCCATGTGATGCAAACCCATTCGTCGCGTCTGGACATGCTAAAGCTCTCGGGGGATCCCTCAGCTCTTTTCGTACCCACCAAAAGCCCATCTCAGAGGCAGAGACAGGCACATGCACAGCACCATCCCGTCTCCTGCCCCGGCAGGCCGCTCACCTGAGCTGGGCCCCGGCGAGCCTCACGCGGAGAGTGAGGATCTGTCTCCCGGTCGCCTTCAAAACGGCCGCATCGAGCTCAGCCTTCAGCTCCTGGAGCCCGTGGCCCAGCAGGGCAGACACGGGCACGGCGTTCGGTTCCGTGGGACTGTAGCTGCCGGGGTGGGGATGCCACAGGCCCCGCTCAGCCTCAGGGCGGCCGGACGACATCAGGGTCCTGCCCAGGAGGCCGCTGCCCACGGGGTACAGCCTCTGGGGCCAGTCCCTGTGTCTCGGCTGCCACCGCTGCGGTTCACAGGAGGAGACGGGGCATCTCCCCACCCGGCTCCAGTGCACGCAGGGGGAGGAGACGCTTGCGGGCACCCAGGCCGCACTCACCCGGGCACGAGGTCCACCTTGTTGTGAACCTCCACCATGGAGTCCAGGAGCGGGGCGGGCAGCTGCAGGCTGTGCAGTGTGGACAGAACGCTGCGTTTCTGGAGCTCCGCCTCGGGGTGGCTCACGTCCCGCACGTGCACGACGAGATCCTGCGGGCCGGGCCGCGCGGTCAGAGCTGCGAAGCGCCTGGTGTCCGACCCGAAGCTTGCGGACCGGCCCGGGAGAGGGGCTGGCACGAGCTCCCAAGGACAGGCTGGGAGTGGCAGGTACCCCTGTGTGCAGGCCGCTCGGACACCCCAGGACCGGCCTTCCACGCCACAGGCAGCAGCTCTGCACCCCCAGACCCACGCACGAGGGGGTGCCGTGTATGACGACACCACCACCCGCCCACCCGGTGGGTCTTCAAAGTTTTGGGCAGCTTCATCCCCCTGTCAGATCTTTCGTCTTTTTTTTTTTTTTTTTTTTTTTTTGAGACGGAGTCTCGCTGTGCTCCCAGGCTGGACTGCAGTGGCCGGATCTCAGCTCACTGCAAGCTCCGCCTCCCGGGTTCACGCCATTCTCCTGCCTCAGCCTCCTGAGTAGCTGGGACTACAGGCGCCCGCCACCGCGCCCGGCTAGTTTTTTGTATTTTTAGTAGAGACGGGGTTTCACCGTGTTCGCCAGGATAGTCTCGATCTCCTGACCTCGTGATCCACCCGCCTCGGCCTCCCAAAGTGCTGGGATTACAGGCTTGAGCCACTGCGCCCAGCCAGATCTTTCGTCTTTAAAGGATGCTTTTTCTCACATTTAAAACCTCTTACGGGCAGGTTCCTGATACAAAATATGAAAAACGCAGGGAAAAAAACAGCCGTGTCTACCTCTACCACGTATACGGCCGGGGTATCCACGTCTCCACTCCGTTTGTTTGGATGCACTTCATACAAATAATATTTTTCCTGCAACCCCAGCACTGTGGGAGGTGGCTTGAGGCAAGGAGTTGGAGACCGGCCTGGGCAAGACAGCGAGACGGTTTGTACACGAAGTGCAAATGTGAGCCGGGCCTGGTTGTGCACGTCTGTGGTCTCAGCTAGTCGGGAGGCTGAGGTGGGAGGATCGCTGGAGCCCAGGGGGTCGAGGCTTCCTGTTTGTACACGGGAACACGGCCCTGAGTGCTGGTGAGGCTGGGGCCACCGCTCAGCCTCTGCCCCGGGGCATGGCAGGCTTCGGGGACGCTCGGTCTGAGCCCCAGGAGGCAGGTGTTGTTCTGGCCCCGAGTTCTGTGGGTGTCTGAGCGTCGGGTCCCTGGCTGTGTGTTTCCGAGCGCCCAGCCCTTCGCTGTGTGGGTGTCCGAGCGCCCGGCCCCTGGCCCGAGTGGGTGTCCGAGCGCCCGGCCCCTGGCTGACTGGGTGTCCGAGCGCCCGGCCTGTGGCTGTGTGGGTGTCTGAGCACCTGGCCCCTAGCTGACTGGGTGTCCGAGCGCCCAGCCCTTCGCTGTGTGGGTGTCCGAGCGCCCGGCCTGTGGCTGTGTGGGTGTCCGAGCGCCTGGCCCCTGGGCCGAGTGGGTGTCCGAGCGCCCGGCCCTTCGCTGTGTGGGTGTCCGAGCGCCCAGCCCCTGGGCCGAGTGGGTGTCCGAGTGCCCGGCCCCTGGCGTTCCCGCACTCACCGAGTGAGCCACGTCTTCCAGGGTGGCGGAGAAGGACTCGATGAGGCCGTGCGGCAGCTGGGAGAGGAAGCCGATGGTGTCCACGTACAGGACGGTCATGCGTGAGGGCAGCGCGCCCGCGTGGACCGTGACGTCCAGCGTGGCAAACAGCTGGTCCCGCGGCCGGATGGCGGCGTCGCCCGTCAGCGCCTTGATCAGCGTGGTCTTCCCTAGGAGGGCGTGGAGGTCAGGGCGCTGCAGAGACCCTCGTGTCCCACCCCTGGCGCGGCACCCGGGCCCTCCGAATGGAGACCACGGCACCCTCCTGGGTGGCCGCACCCCGGGCTACACGGTCCCCGAGCCCCTCGGGCACCCCCGGGCCGGACACGACGCGTGGGACGAAGCCACCGTCGCTGCTCTCAGGCCGACGCAGCAGGGCCGCGGTGTGGGCACAGGGCAGCTGGCGGTGCAGACGGTGTGTGTGTGCGGAAGGCGGATACGGGCCTGCAGATCTGAGGGAATGCACATGCATTAAGGGGATGGAAGGAAGGGAATGGAGGACTAGGACCCGGAAGGGATGGATCAGGTGGATGAGGTGGAGGGAAGACTGGAAGGAATGGAAGGAGGATGAAATAGGTGGACGGGACGGGCAGTGGACAGGGATGGAAGGAATGGATGGTGGGACAGGATCAACGGAATGTGACCTGGGTGGGACTGTGTAGACGGGTGGTGGTATAGATGAGGCAGTGGTGATGGTGTAGACAGGAGGACGGTAGACGAAGGGATGCTGTGGTGTAGTGACAGGTGAACTGTGTAGACGGGGTGGTGGTATAGACGGGGCAGTGGTGACTGTGTAGACAGGAGGATGGTGTAGACGGGGTGGGTGGTACAGACGGGGCAGTGGTGACTGTGTAGATAGGAGGACGGTGTAGACGGAGTGCCTGTGGTGCAGACGGGTGGTAATGTTTCTGGACAGGACGGGTAGACGGCGTCCTCACCATAGCCCTGGTGAACCCCACCAGAGAGACCACGGGCGCCCCTCCTGGGCGTGTTCGCAGCTGGAAAGACCCCACGCCGACGACCCTCCCTGGGCGAGTCCTCCCTGCGGTGCTCACCGCAGTTGGTGTACCCCACCACGGAGACCACGGGGAACTCCCTCCTTGTCCGCTGCTGCCGGAGCAGGTGCCTCTTCTTCCGAAGCCTGTCCAGGGCCTTCCGGATCTTGGCCTCCTTCTCTCTCAGGAGACGCTGCTGCACCTGCATGAAGGACTCTCCTAAAAGCAGCCAAGACGGGGGAGGCGTGAGCCACGCAAGAGCGGGGGGTGCCGCCGAGGGTCCGCGAGGGCCCGGGGCCTGCTCCTGCTCCCGCATCTGGGGGCCCGGCTGCCTTCCCCAGCAGCGCCCCCGACGCTGCCCCGTTCCACGAGAAAGGGCTGTGCTCGGCGGAACGGGGTCTCGCCTCCGCGCGTCCACCCTGTGAGGCCGACGAGGGCTTCCCGTGACTCGGGGAGAAAGGCAAGGCCTGAGCACTACGGAGGCCTCCGACCGGGGCCCGGCCCGGGACGTCACTGGGAGTGGGGCTCAGGGACGCCCCTTCACATCCGAAGTCCCAGAACCTGGGAATGGGACCTGATTTGGAAATATGCTCTTTGTAGGATCTCAAGAGACCATCCTAGGTTAGGGTGGGCCCTAAGGCAATGACCTGTGTCCTTCTAAGAGGCAGAGACTGGAGCGATGCGGCCACAAGCCCAGGGACGCCGGGAGCCCCTGGGAGCTGGGAGAGGCAGGAAGGAGCCTCCCCTAGACCCTCTGGAGGGTACTGGATACAACTGTAGTGGACGGAACTGTGGTCGTCCTAAAAGCTCTGTCCACATCCTAATTCCCGGTGAACGGGACCTTATTTGGAAATAGGGTGTTTGTCCTAAGAGAAGGATCCAGAGATGAGATGATCCTGGATTAGGGCACGTCATAAATGCAATGACAAGTGTCCTCCTAAGAGACAGAAGAGGAGACGCAGACACAGCGGAGGAGGCCACGTGGAGACGGAGGCAGAGACTGGAGTGATGCGGCCACAAGCCCAGGGACGCCTGGAGCCCCCGGGAGCTGGGAGAGGCAGAAGGAGCCTCTGGAGGGAGCGCGGCCCTGTCCTCACTTTGATCTCAGACTTCTGGTCTCCAGGATGGGAGAGCATAGGTTTCTGCCGTTTAAATCCCCGGTTTGTGACTCCCTATTTGGGCACAACCTCAAAGAACCACCGTCATCTCCTGTCTCCTCAAATGCCACCAGCAGACGAGCCCCCAGCCGGCCCCCACCCTGTCGGCATCTTCCAGGGCTGAGGGTGGCTGCCGCGGACGGACGACCCCATTCCCAGGACGCCCTGGGACGCGGCCGAGTTACCTGACCCCATGATGTAGCGCGAGCCGGCTCCCCGGTACAGGTGGGCGACGTCCCGTTTCAGGTTCGACCTGGAGTGGGAACGAGACCGCCTCGCTCTCTGCGGACGCCGTCTCCCTCCCAGCAGAGGTCGAGGCGAAGGTGAAGGGGGCACTGAGCTGGGGCCTCCGGGCGGAAGGGAGGGGCTGGCGCTGGGGCCCCCGCTCTGCCTGTAGCTCAGACGCTGTGAGTGACGTGTGTCCCAGGCCGAGGGGACCTACCTCGCCGGGAGCTGGGGGTGGGCGGTCGGGGAAAGCGAGCCCATCAGGCCCTGGACAGAGTGACCCCACGGCGCTTTTCTTTTTTTTTTTGGGACGGAGTCTCGCTCTGTCGCCCAGTCTGGAGGGCAGGGGCGCAATCTGGGCTCACTGCAAGCCCCGCCTCCCGGGTTCCCGCCATTCTCCTGCCTCAGCCTCCCGAGTAGCTGGGACTACAGGCGCCGCCACCGCGCCCGGCTCATTTTTTGTATTTTTAATAGAGATGGGGTTTCACCATGTTAGCCAGGATGGTCTCGATCTCCTGACCTCGTGATCCGCCCGCCTCGGCCTCCCAAAGTGCTGGGATGACAGGTGCGAGCCACCGCGCCCGGCCCCCCACGATGCTTTTCTTCCTCACGTACCCCCAGAACGACCTACAGGTGAGTACAGAACGGAGGGGCCCGGGTACCCCGTCACGATACCTGTGCAGCGGGATCTCCGCCAGGGCCACCTGAAGCCGGGCCTCCTTCGTGCGGGCGTTGCACCGGAAAATGTGCAGGACGACTGTGAAGCGGTCAAACACCTCCACGCCCCAGGCGGCTTCCAGTTCTTTCTACAAAAGGAGAGAGCAACTGAGGAGCCACAGGGGAAGGCCAGGCGCTGGTGGCCAACCGCAGAGGAAGGAGGACGTCTGTCATTAACTCCACCGTGTCCCCACGTGTCCCCCGCCCGGCGGGACACTGTGGCGTCCGCTTCTTCATCACGCGGAATACGGGACACACACAGCCAGCCACGTTCTGTGGTACCTTGGTCGGGGCTGCCATCCTCTCCACGTTCAGGAAGACGCACGTGATGTCCGGAGACCCTCGGATCTTTTCTAACAGAAAGAGGGGGTCCCGTCAGAGGCCGGCCGTCCAGGCCCCTGGACTGCGGGATGAGCCCGCGATGCCCTCTGGAGTGCCCAGGTCACAGGCGTCCGCGACTTCCTGAGCACGGGACCCAGGATCCAGGAAGTCGGTGTGGGAGAGGGTGTGTCTAGGGCTGTGTGTCTCACACAGTAAACACATCCCAGACAGGTGACGACATCACAGACACACACACAGTAAACACATCCCAACAGGGACACACACAGACACACAGACACACACAGTAAACACATCCCAACAGGGACAGATAGACACAGACACATACACAGAGACACACGCAGTAAACACATGCTGATGAACAGACACGCACACACGGTGAGCACATTCTGACCAGGACACACAGACACACACGTGCACGGTGGCCACAGCCGGTGGAACACACAGACACAGACACACACACACAGTGTGACACACCCCGACAGGGATACACACACACACACACACACACAGTGGACACATCCCAATGTGGACAGACACACCGATGGTGAACACATTCTGGTGGGACACACACAGAGACGTGGTGAACACATCCCGGCCGGGATGACATGCATCTGAGTCAGGCAGGGAAGCGAACCCCCCACCTGGGCAAGTGACCCAGGGAAGCGGACCCCCATGTTGGCAAGAGACCCAGGGACGCGGACCCACCACCTGGGCCAGTGAGTAGCATCTTCCCCACTCTGCACCGTAAGCCGGATGGTCAAAAACCTGGGAAGTGCAAGGATCCCGTGCAGGACCCCGGCCTTACAGACTGCGCGGGGGCCACACCCAGGAGGAGGATTTGGCTGTGGGGGCTGCAGGGGCAGGTGGGGTTACAGCCGGTCCACTGCCCACCCTGTTTGTTGGACTCTATAAACTGCCCCGACCTAACCTTTAGCAGTTTAAATCTCTCCAGGGCCGGGTGTGAGTCTCGACACAGGTGCAGCCTCAGCGTCCTCCGACTCCTACTGGTGTGTGCTCCCGGCTCACCTGGGCAGCCCAAGAGGCCGTTTCCCCCCTGGCCCAGCGAGACCCCCGTCCTTCAGTGCGTCTGGCTCGAATGTTCTCGGCAGCAGCGGACAGGAAAGGAGGTTTGGGGAAGGAGCAGGTCTGGGCGGACCCACCTGTCAGGTGTTGGAAGTTTCCTTTGCCGAAGACGAGCTTCCTGTCCGGTGATTTGGTGGATACGACCATTGTCTGCACCACGGACCAGCCGTCCAGCGTGTGCACCAGCGCTGTGGCCTCCGCCACCTGCCACTCGGCTGCGGGGACACAAGGGCCAGCGTGAGAGATGCTTCCCTTCGGGGTAGGCCCGGGGCCCCCGTCCACACCTGCCCAGGGAGGCCTCCTCCTGTCCTTGAGACAATGTCCCCTGAGAACGCACCCCCAGCCGGCGTTTGTCCCCAGATACGACTCCGTGCCCCGTAGGTCCTCTAAGTAGGAATCTGACGGGGGAAGGACGCCGGAGCCACAGCGGGACACGAGGGCGACCCTGCCTTACGTGGAATTGGGGCTCCTGGAGGGCGCAGCAGGGAACCGGGGAGCTGGGGGTGCTCAGGGATGACTGAGGAACCACGGGCAGGTTTTGGGAGGAGAGAGGCAAGAGGTCTGCGCGCCGTGCTGAGCAGTTTGGGGCTTCCGCTGTTCCAAGAACTGACCATTTTGGAAAACACCCGTAAAGGAAAACCATTCATCGACTACAGGGGCTTCCAATGGGAAAAAAATCAACGTTTTTAAGACTCTGGCACATGCAGCGACGTATTCATTTGCATTTTCTCCTAGGGGAGTGGGGTGGGGGGACTGGACACAGATTGGTCCGCTGGACACCCTCCCTCCCCTGACCCCAAACACACCGTGCCTACCTCTAACCCAGGGCAAGAGAAACGGGTCCCATCAGCGAGAACCAGCCCAGCCCATGGGCTCCGCGCCACGGGCTCGACCCGACCCCACCCCACCCCACCCCACCCCACATGCTCCTCCCCATAAGCTCCGCCCCGCACTTTTACCCCATAGCCCCTCCCCCGAAGCCCCGCCCATGCACCTCCACCTATGACAGCCTCCCCTCTTCCCCGTAAGCCCCGCCCTTTCACCATGGGCTCCTCCCCCGAACCCCGCCCACGTACCTCCACCTACGAGATCGTCCCCTCAGAGCCCTGCCCCGGCATCACCATCCAGGAGATCGTCCCCTCAGAGCCCCGCCCCTCAATGCCACGCCCTTGCATCTCCACCTATCAGATCCTCTCCTTAGAGCCTCGCCCCCTGAAGCCCCGCCCCTACGTCACACCTCAGATCTTCCCCTCAGAGCCCCGCCCTGCGTCTCCTCCTGTGATTCTCCCGAGCCCCGCCCCCGAATCTCCGCCTATGAAATCCTCCCTGCAGAGCCACGCCCCTTCGCCTCCACCTATGAGATTCTCCCCACAGAACCCCGCCCCTGAATCTCCATCTAGGAGATCGTCCCCTCAGAGCCCCGCCCCTCAACGCCACGCCCTTGCGTCTCCACCCATCAGATCCTCTCCTTTAGAGCCTCACGCCCCTGAAGCCCCGCCCTACGTCCACCACCTCAGATCTTCCCCTCAGAGCCCCTGCGTCTCCACCTATGAATCTCCCGGGCCCGGGCAATGCGTGACTTCCTC
>NW_022169240.1:172382-211439 GCF_008728515.1 Papio anubis | reverse complement strand
ACACACACAGTAAACACATCCCAACAGGGACACACACAGAGACACACACAGTAAACACATCCCAACAGGGACACACACAGACACACAGACACACACAGTAAACACATCCCAACAGGGACAGATAGACACAGACACATACACAGAGACACACGCAGTAAACACATGCTGATGAACAGACACGCACACACGGTGAGCACATTCTGACCAGGACACACAGACACACACGTGCACGGTGGCCACAGCCGGTGGAACACACAGACACAGACACACACACACAGTGTGACACACCCCGACAGGGATACACACACACACACACACACACAGTGGACACATCCCAATGTGGACAGACACACCGATGGTGAACACATTCTGGTGGGACACACACAGAGACGTGGTGAACACATCCCGGCCGGGATGACATGCATCTGAGTCAGGCAGGGAAGCGAACCCCCCACCTGGGCAAGTGACCCAGGGAAGCGGACCCCCATGTTGGCAAGAGACCCAGGGACGCGGACCCACCACCTGGGCCAGTGAGTAGCATCTTCCCCACTCTGCACCGTAAGCCGGATGGTCAAAAACCTGGGAAGTGCAAGGATCCCGTGCAGGACCCCGGCCTTACAGACTGCGCGGGGGCCACACCCAGGAGGAGGATTTGGCTGTGGGGGCTGCAGGGGCAGGTGGGGTTACAGCCGGTCCACTGCCCACCCTGTTTGTTGGACTCTATAAACTGCCCCGACCTAACCTTTAGCAGTTTAAATCTCTCCAGGGCCGGGTGTGAGTCTCGACACAGGTGCAGCCTCAGCGTCCTCCGACTCCTACTGGTGTGTGCTCCCGGCTCACCTGGGCAGCCCAAGAGGCCGTTTCCCCCCTGGCCCAGCGAGACCCCCGTCCTTCAGTGCGTCTGGCTCGAATGTTCTCGGCAGCAGCGGACAGGAAAGGAGGTTTGGGGAAGGAGCAGGTCTGGGCGGACCCACCTGTCAGGTGTTGGAAGTTTCCTTTGCCGAAGACGAGCTTCCTGTCCGGTGATTTGGTGGATACGACCATTGTCTGCACCACGGACCAGCCGTCCAGCGTGTGCACCAGCGCTGTGGCCTCCGCCACCTGCCACTCGGCTGCGGGGACACAAGGGCCAGCGTGAGAGATGCTTCCCTTCGGGGTAGGCCCGGGGCCCCCGTCCACACCTGCCCAGGGAGGCCTCCTCCTGTCCTTGAGACAATGTCCCCTGAGAACGCACCCCCAGCCGGCGTTTGTCCCCAGATACGACTCCGTGCCCCGTAGGTCCTCTAAGTAGGAATCTGACGGGGGAAGGACGCCGGAGCCACAGCGGGACACGAGGGCGACCCTGCCTTACGTGGAATTGGGGCTCCTGGAGGGCGCAGCAGGGAACCGGGGAGCTGGGGGTGCTCAGGGATGACTGAGGAACCACGGGCAGGTTTTGGGAGGAGAGAGGCAAGAGGTCTGCGCGCCGTGCTGAGCAGTTTGGGGCTTCCGCTGTTCCAAGAACTGACCATTTTGGAAAACACCCGTAAAGGAAAACCATTCATCGACTACAGGGGCTTCCAATGGGAAAAAAATCAACGTTTTTAAGACTCTGGCACATGCAGCGACGTATTCATTTGCATTTTCTCCTAGGGGAGTGGGGTGGGGGGACTGGACACAGATTGGTCCGCTGGACACCCTCCCTCCCCTGACCCCAAACACACCGTGCCTACCTCTAACCCAGGGCAAGAGAAACGGGTCCCATCCGCGAGCACCAGCCCAGCCCATGGGCTCCGCGCCACGGGCTCGACCCGACCCCACCCCACCCCACCCCACCCCACCCCACGTGCTCCTCCCCATAAGCTCCGCCCCGCACTTTTACCCCATAGCCCCTCCCCCGAAGCCCCGCCCATGCACCTCCACCTATGACAGCCTCCCCTCTTCCCCGTAAGCCCCGCCCTTTCACCATGGGCTCCTCCCCCGAACCCCGCCCACGTACCTCCACCTACGAGATCGTCCCCTCAGAGCCCTGCCCCGGCATCACCATCCAGGAGATCGTCCCCTCAGAGCCCCGCCCCTCAATGCCACGCCCTTGCATCTCCACCTATCAGATCCTCTCCTTAGAGCCTCGCCCCCTGAAGCCCCGCCCCTACGTCACACCTCAGATCTTCCCCTCAGAGCCCCGCCCTGCGTCTCCTCCTGTGATTCTCCCGAGCCCCGCCCCCGAATCTCCGCCTATGAAATCCTCCCTGCAGAGCCCCGCCCCTGCCTCCACCTATGAGACCCTCCCCTCAAGCCCCGCCCCTGCGCCTACACCTATGAGACCCAGGGGTTCCAGACCAGCCTGGCCAACAGCGAGACCGTCTTCTGTGTAGTAATTTTTTTTTTTGAGACAGGGTCTGGCTCTGGCGCCCAGGCTGGAGTGCAGGGGTGCGATCTCAGCTCACTGCAACCTCCGCCTCCCGGGTTCAAGCCATTCTCCTGCCTCAGCCTCCCGAGTAGCTGGAATGACAGGTGCACGCCACGATGGCCCAGCTAATGTTTGTAGTTTTAATAGAGACGGGGTTTCACTATGTTGTCCAGGCTGGTCTTGAACTCCTGACCTCAGGTGATCCGCCCGTCTCAGCCTCTCAAAGTGCTGGGATGACAGACGTGAGCCGCCGCGCCCGGCCCTGAGGTGAACATTGTTAAGATTTGATTCTGTTCCCGCAGTCCTGTATAGGGCTAGAAGATTATCACCAAATATCACCAAAATGTATAAGGATACACACACATGCACACACATTGGTGAGGGTGTGTAGGCACGCATGCATGGATAATAGATACACCTGTGTATGTCTGTATATAGACGTTTGTGTTTCTCAAAATTGTACCAAAAATGGATGCATGGCCGGGCGCGGTGGCTCACGCCTGTCATCCCAGCACTTTGGGAGGCTGAGGCGGGTGGATCACTGGAGGTCAGGAGTTCGAGACCAGCCTGGTCAACGTGGAGAAACCCTGTCTCTCCTAAAAACATGAAAATTAGCCAGGCGTGATGGCAGGTGCCTGTCATCCTAGCTACTCGGGAGGCTGAGGCAGGAGAATTGCTTGAACCCGGGAGGCGGAGGTTGCCATGAGCCAGTTTGTGCCACTGGGTTTAAGTGATTCTCCTGCCTCAGCCTCCCGAGTAGCTGCTATGACAGGCACCTGCCACCACACCCGGCTAATCGTTTTGTATTTTTAGTAGAGACGGGGTTTCTCCATGTTGGCCAGGCTGGTCTCGAACTCCCGACCGCAGGTGATCCGCGCCCCCTCGGCCTCCCAAAGTGTTGGGATGACAGGCGTGAGCCACCGCGCCCGGCCTGGAAACTTTTTTTTTTTTTTTTGAGGCAGGATTTTGCTGTGTTGCCCACACTGGAGAGCAGTGGTGCGATCTCTGCTTACTTCAGCCTCTCCCACCCGGGCTCAAGCGATCCTCCCAGCTCAGCCTCCTAAGTAGCTGGGACTACAGGCGTGCACCATCACACCTGGCTACTGTGTGGTTTTTTGTTGTTTATTTTTCTTTTCATGGAGACAGAGTCTCAGCCTGTGTTCCCCAGGCTGGTCTCAAACTCCTGGGCTCAAGCAGGCCTCCGCACGTGGCCTCGCAAACTGCTGGATTCCAGGCCTGAGACTGCACCCGGCCTGTCTTGTGACATTTTTAACTTAAAACCTACCGTACACCAAGCGCAGTGGCTCACGCCTGGAATCCCAGCGCTTTGGAAGGCCAACTGCGGAGGACCGCTGGAGCCCAGGAGTTCCAGAGCAGCCTGGGCAACATAGTGAGATTCCCATCTCTTTAAAAAAATAAAAATGGGACAGGCTCCCACACGGACACCGACCGACCTCTGCAGCTCCGGGGGCCACGTCTCTCTGGAAAGGGTCCGTGTGGGCCCGTATGTTCTGTGCAAAGAGAATCGCTCCAGCCCGGAAGGTGGAGGCTGCGGTGAGCTGAGATTGTGTCAGAAAACAGCAGAAACGAAACCAAACCATAGGCTGAACGTGCTCTGGGCAAGCACCGTGTGGGCCGCCCAGAACGGGATGAGAGCAGGTCGGGGTGAGTGGCACCTGGGGGGGACTAAGTCCTGGTCGCCCCTGGTGCTTTTCGTAAGGAAACTGAGTCGCAGCCCAGCTGTGGTCCTGCTGGTTGGAGCAGAGGCAGATCCGTACGGTGCAGACGCGATGGGAATTTTCGTTTTCATCGTTCATGAGAAGCTTTATGTATGTATTTATTTTTCTTTTTGAGATGAAGTCTCGCTCTGTCGCCCAGGCTGGAGTGCGGTGGTGCGATCTTGGCTCAGTGCAACCTCCGCCTCCCGGGTTCAAGCGATTCTCCTGCCTCGGCCTCCCGCGTAGCTGGGGTGACAGGTGCCGCCACCACGTCCCTCTGATTGTAATTCTTCCTAGACACGAGGTTTCTCCACGTGGCCCAGGCTGGGCTCAGACTCCTGAGCTCACGTGATCCCCCCCGACATCGGCTCTTCGTCTACACACGAGCCTGGATTTTCTACCCACGGGGATACAAGTAGACGTCCGCGGTGTGGGGACGTGGCTCAAGATCCCGCACCTGCACTCCGCGCGCAGCTTCTATGCAGAGGCCACAGAACCCCTGGGACGGGATCCTGTGGGAGTGACAGCCAGTGGCCCTCGGTGAGAGGCTGGGGATGGGTGGGGCGGCATCCAGGCTGGGCCCCGAGGCCTGGCTCCCTCACCGTGTCCCCTCACCGCGGTCCCCGGAGATCCCACAGGAGAGTTTGAGATTTATTTTGATGATTTTGAAATGAGTTGATGTCTCGGATGATCTGATTGATTGATGTTTCTGAAAAGCGTTTTTTGATTTCTGGATTTTTGACGCGTTTTGATTTTGATCTTTGATTTTGACGCGTTTGATTTTTGATCTGCTTTTGATGCGCCGTTTTGATGTTTTGATTTTGATTTTGATTTTGATTTGTCTCTCGATTTTGATTTTGATTTTGCAAAAAGCGCAGAAGGAAGGATTTGCCTGATTTTGATTTTGAATCCTTTTTGATTTTTGAGGACGCGATGATTTTGATGAAAGATTGATTTGATTTTGCCGATTTTGGTGATTTTGATTTTGATTGTCTTTGATTGATTGATTTGCCGGAGGATTGTCCCCCCCTGCCTGCCCACACCCCCCTCCCCCCCCCACCCCCTCCCCTCCTCTCTCCGTGCCCCATCTCTCCCTTGAGTCCTTGGGTGGTGGTCCTGGCCACACTCCTACCTGACTGGCCCCATCCTGTCCTTCAGGGCAGGGACAGCCGATGCCCTCCACCTCCCCCATCGCTTTCCTGCCTCTGCCCCCACCCCACGTAGGCCTGGCGTCCCGTAGGCACCACAGCCTGGGGAGTCAGGGGCACCGCGGAGCCCTAAGCATCAGGGTAAGCCGTGGTCATAAGAAGCCAGTGTGTCTCACAGTCCCAAAAGGTTGGGGTACCCCCCGGCCGTCAGGTTCAGGGCACCCTACAGTCCCACAGGGTTGGGGTGCCCCGTGGCCCTCATGTTCACGGTACCTTACAGTATTAAAGTTGGGGTGCCCCACAGCCATCATGTTCAGGGCACCCCATGGCTGTCATGTTTAGGGTACCCCGTAGCCCTAAAGGGTTAGGGTACCCCACAGTCCCGAAGGGTCAGGGCACCCCCGGATGAGGGGAGGTCAGGAGGGTCAGGGCCTGGGTGGACGGCCTGTCGCCCCACCCTGTGAGGCACGGCCTGTGTCCGACTGTGACGTTGGGGGAGGTGAGCACGGAGCAGGTTTCCGTGGCACATTATTTATTTGAGACAGAGTCTTGCTCTGTGGCCCAGGCTGGAGTGCAGTGGCGCGATCTCAGCTCACTGCAACCTCCGCTTCCCGGGTTCAAGCGATTCTCCTGCCTCAGTTTCCCATGTAGCTGGAATTCCAAGTGCCTTCCACCACACCTGGCCTGGCAGCTCACACCTGTCATCCCAGCGTTTTGGGCGGCCAAGGTGGGATCACTTAAGCCCAGGAACAGCCTGGGCAGGAGAGGGGGGGCCCAGTTTTCTATTAAAGGCCACGTGCAGTGACTCACGCCTGTCATCCCAGCACTTTGGGAGGCCGAGACGGGCAGATCACGAGGTCAGGAGTTCGAGACCAGCCTGGCCAACATGGTGAAACCCCGTCTCTACTAAAAATACAAAAATGAGCCGGGCGAGGGGGCAGGCACCTGCAGTCCCAGCTACTCAGGAGGCTGAGGCAGGAAAATGCCGGGAACCCGGGAGGCAGAGGTTGCAGTGAGCCGAGATCACCTCACTGCACTCCAGCCTGGGCCACAGAGCGAGACTCCGTCTCAAAACACACAAAACAGGTGCAGCGTGGAGCCTGCCCTTTTGGAATTGCTGTGGCCAGGCGGCCGCCCCTCTAAGCCCCGCTTCCTGCCCTTGGTCCCCGAGTGCCCTGCGGGGTTTGTGTGAGTCCCTGGGGGCCGAGGCCCTGGCGGGGAGGATGGGGGCCTCCGTGTCCCCCCCGTGGTCGCACCTGTGAGCTGCCGGCCGTAGGTACCGCTCAGGCCCGCCTTGGTTGCGGGGCAGGGGTCTGTGTGCTGGGGGTTGAGGGACTGGGCCCAGGAGGCCTGCTGTGCCTGCACCTCTGGGGTCTCCCTTCCCGACGGGGCCTCGCCCCCTCCTCTGGCTGCTCCCTGAGGTCAGGCCGGGCCGCGCTGGGGAAACGGGGCGGCTGTGTCCCCGCAGAGGGGCTGTTGTCTGGGGCATGGGTGGGCAGGACCCCCTCGTGGCGGCCCGGGCTGCTGTGGGACCTGATACCGGTGGAGAGAGCTACGCCCTGGTGAGGACACGGCCGGCGAGTGGCATCCCCCAGTGGACACGTCCTGGGACCTGGAGTGCGGTCGGGTGCTGTCCCCGGAGACCAGAACGGCGGCTGCCCAGGCTCCGGGGGCGTGTGTGGTGCGGAGGCCAAGCCTGGGGGAGCTGTGGCTTCTACACAGGGTGCCGGGTGGGGGCATCGCTGCCCTGCCGGGGTCGGCCCGCGGGTCACAGGGAACTTGGTTTGAGGCCCCCGCCGGAGCCACACAGCAGCATCTGCCAGGTGAGGGGCCTCGTCTGCGGCTTCGGGCTGGGCAGGGCCGTCTGTGCCACGCGGGGTCTGGGCCGGCCCGGGGGCTGCGTCCCCGTCACCCACAGACGGGGCCCCTGTGCCACGTGGGGTCTGACCCGTTTGCCTGGGCAGGGCGGCTCGTGGGCACCGTGCTGGGGACGACCTCCGGCCTCTGCTCCTTCCCCGGCTCTGAGAGTCCCGGGGGCCTCCCTGCTCCCCCCGGGGCCGTGCCTCCTCCGGGAACTGCTGGGCGCGGCTGGTCCGGCTCCGTCCAGTTCCTGCGTCTGATGCCCCCAGTTCTCCCCCAACGCCCCGTCTCCCTCTTCTCCATCTCACGGCCGTCCAGGCCCCGCCCCCCGCCCCAGGCTGGGCCCCTCGTTCTGGGGAGCCCCCGTGTTCCCAGGCCCGTCCCTGCCGCCCCTGGGGACAGCGCTGTGGGGGCCGCTCTGGCGCCAGTGGTGGGAGCCTGGGGTGCCCGTCACCCCCGCTGCACCTGGGGGAGGCGCCCGGGGACCTCAGGGCCGCGGCTGGCACCTTTCACGGTCTCCGGGAACCGCGCTCGGGCTGCGGCTCCTGGGTGAACCCGGGGCTGCCCCCCTGGACGCGCTGGGATCTGACACGAAGGGACCCTGCGAGGGAGGGGGGGGGGGGCGGGGCCGGCTGAGTCCCTGCTCGGGGATCTCCAGGGGTGACGGCCGCGAACCGCAGGGCGCCCGGGACCATTCCCAGAGTGGGGTGGGGATGCCACAGGCGCCCCCGCCAAGCCGTGGAACGTCCTGGCCCCCGTCCTGGCGGGACGCCGGCCGCTGGCCACTGTCAGGGTGACCCGGGTGCTTGTTTTGTGGGGACCCCCGGCCCCCCTCACACACGTGGGCTGTCAGGGGAACGGACCCCTAGACCAAGGGGCGGCAGGACTGCTGGGCTCTGGGTCTCCCCACCGCGCCGCCGTCCACGGGGACCCCCCACTTCCCCGGCGGAGGCTGAGCGTGCACGGCCGGCCGTGGTGTGGCCCAGGGCATCGGGGCTGTGGCTGGGGGAGGAGGGGGTGCTTGGGGGATGCGGTGAGTACGGGGGTGTCGGAGGCTGTGCGGGGGACGTGGGTGGGGGACACCGTCCTGCCTTTCACGGCCCCGGGAGCCCTCTGATGCCTCAGCTTTGAACCCCCATTGGGGGCCTCCTAGTGTCAGGGTGGGAGGCGGAGGGTTCCGGTCAGAGGTGAACCCCCACTCCGGCCCTCTCAGTCCCATGACCATGGCCGTGGGGGGCGGACTTGCCCGCCCAGACGGGCTCCCCCGAGCGCGGGGCAGGGCGGGCCCCCAGGTGCCATTTCCCTGCGGCGGCCACAGTCGGACCCTCCTGCCCGGCACTTGTCCTGTTGTTGGGGGGCCCTGACCCTTCGCAGACCCAGGTGGGGGCGTCCTCCGGGAAATCTGGGGACACCTGGAGACACTGAGAATACCTTGGGGACAGCGGCCGTTCCCCGGGAGGTGCTGCCACGTCCCCCCACTGCCCCGAGCTGCTGCCGCCGTCTCTCCTCGGGGTCGCGGGGACCGCCCTGTGCATCCAGCTCCTTCACAGCCAGGGCTGCGGTGGGTGAACGGGGCGTGTGCGCAGCTCTCGGGGTGCTCCCGCCCCCCCCCCCCCCGCCGCGCCGCGGCGCCACCCCCCCCCCGGGGGGGGGGAGCATTTTGTCGTGTGCGAGGAACGGGGGTCGTCCCGTGGTCACCACCCGTGACCCTCCCTGGCCTGTGGAGGGAGCAGAGCTGGGCCTGGGCTTGTCCATGTCGGGTGCCCCTGGAGGGCTCGTGGCCCCCCCTGCACTCAGCGCTGCGCCCGGCGGGGGCTCCGAACCCCCTCGTTTAGGCCCCGACTCGGCGCCGGCTCCTCCTTTCCGGGGTCGTTGGTGGACTTGCGGCCTGGGAGGGAGCGGCCGCGGCTGTGGCCCCCGGGCTAGGAGGAGGCTCGGGCTGCACCTGCCCGTGGCGTGTCCAGGGCCCCATCCGGCGCGGCCGTGTGTAGATCCGGACTGAAGCCCACGCCGTGGCTGAGGCGGCCGAGCCCGCGCCTGCGCCTGAAAATCCTCCCAACCTTCGTTCAGAAACGCTCTTGTCCGTTTACACAGAACGTGCAGGCTGTGGCGGAGGCGCCTGTCCGGGGCGGGCGGCGTGCCCGGGAGCCGCGGGTCACAGCTTGGACCTTTCCAGAGAGACGAGGCCCCCGGAACGGCAGAGGCCGGAGGGTGTCCGTGTGGGCGCCTGTCCTAGTCCCGAGCGGCCCTCCCGTGTCTCCCGGGCGGGGTCACCAGGCCCCAGAGCCCGAGGCAGGTCCAGCCGCGAACCCACGGCGGCAATTCACAGCACACGCTTCTGTGAATAAATAAAAATTTACCATTCCGTACAAACGCACTCACTTTCCACAAAAGAGAACAGTTTTTACACAAGCCGCGGTGGCCGTGGCACGTGCAGAGGGCCCCGTGGTGGGGTCCCGGGCGGCCTCACAGCGGCTCCAGGTCCTCGTCCCCGCACGCGTACTCGTACAGGTCCAGGGCGCCCAGGGGCGAGGGCGCCTCGAAGAACGGCCTCTGGGCCAGTGGGGACCGCAGGGCACTCAGCTTCTGCTCCACAGGGCTGAGCTCGGCCTCGAACCTGCAACGAAGGGATGGTGAAGGCGGGGCCCGCGGCGCAGAGCCAGGCCCTGGAGACAGCGCGTGGGTTCCGGGACACGCAGGCCACCCGGGCCCAGCCTCCAGCACCAGAAAGTCCCGTGAGCCGACCCCGAGCTGCGGCCGCGGAGCCGGCAACAAGCTCCACGAACGCGCCCGGGGCGTGGCCTGCGGGGCAGGTGGAAACCCGCAGAGCGAGACTCTGTGTAAAATAAAGAAAACCAGGCCCCCATGGGGTCACTGGTGAATTGTACCGGACACTGAGGGAAGAAGTCACAGGTGCTGTACACAAAGTCCTCCGGAAACTGAGGGGAGAGCAGACTGCCCCCCATTCCTCCAGCCAGCATGACCCTGATACCCAAGCCAGACCAAGACATCCCACAGCCCTTGGGCAGGCGTGGCTCCCAGGCCACCAATCCCAGCTGTAAGGGGAGCCTTGTGGAGATCGCCCGAGGTCAGGAGTTCCAGACCAGCCCAGGCAACATACTGAGACTCTGTCTCTAGAAAAAACAAAAATTGGCCGGGCGCGGTGGCTCAAGCCTGTAATCCCAGCACTTTGGGAGAGGCGAGATGGAAGCGGATCCACCCGAGGTCAGGAGATCCCGAGACCATCCCTGGCTATACGGTGAAACCCACGTCTCTAAGAAATACAAAAATAGCCGGGCCCGAGGTGGCCGGCGCCTGTAGTCCCAACTACCGGGAGGGCTAGAGGCAGGAGAATGGGCGTAAGCCAGGAGAAGCGGGCTTGCAGTGAGCTGAGATCCGGCCACTGCCTCAGCCTAGGCGACAGAAAGCGAGACTCCGTCTCAAAAAAAAAAGAAAGAAAAAATTAGCGGGCACTGGGGCACGAAAAGTAATTAACCAGAGTGGAGGGCACCCGTAGTAATTAGCCAGGCATGAGGGACACCTCCGGTAGTCGAGGTGCTCAGAGGCGGCCGAGGTGGAGGCTTCGGCACAGGAGGCCGGAGGCTGCAGTGAGCTGTGATGACACCACTGCCCTCGCCTCGGTGACAGAGCAAGACCGTGTCTCAAAAAAAATTTATAAACTACTACAGATAATCTTTGCAAAGAGAGTCCAACCCCATATAAGGATAAAATGAGTAAGATCTATGCGGGGAACACATGGCTGGCTGAAGATGCCTCAGTGTCACTCACCATATGGACAGACAGACAGAAGAACATGGAGCGAGAGCATCTGAGACACTCACCCCGTGTGGGAAAACCTCCGCCCACCACGACGAGGCCAGAGCATCCCCCAGTGAGCGCGCTGACCGCCGGGGGAGGGGAGACGCCCCCCCGGACTGGGCCCCAGGACGCACACAAACCCGCACAGCTCAGTCCCGCTGGACGTGGTCGGCCCCGACCCCACCCAGCAGCGTCCAGGCCGCGCAGTGGGCAAGAGAAAGAGACGGACACGCGGGGGTGAAAAGGAAGAGAAGACACGGACCCGCTGACGGACACGGGCCGTCCGCGCAGAAAGCCGCAGAGAACCTACAGAGCGTTCAGATCTCCCAAGTGTGTTGCGTCAAGTTGCAAACACAAGGTCAATCAATCGTATTTCCATCGCCGCCAACGAACCAGCGGAAACGGGAATCTTAAAAGTACCGTTTACACCCCCAAAGTGGGGCGGGGGACAGTGGGCTGGTCCCACCCCGCATCCCCGCGCCCCACCTCACTGTCCCCGGTGTCCCTGCACTGTCTGCCGCATCCCTCCCCCGCACGCCTTCACTGTGCCCCGCGCCCCCTCACCGTGCCCCGCGCCCTCGCACCCCCGTCACTGTGCCCCGCGCCCCCCGGCCGCGCGCTCACCCGTCCTCCCAGGGCTCCCCCGCCGTCTCCTCGGCCACCAGGATGTCGTACTCCTCGGCCGCGTACTTCTCCCAGTCCGAGAGCTCGGGGCCGCTGCCGTCACTGTCCTGGGGGAAGCGCACGCGTCACGCACCCGCCTGGCGCGGCCCCGCCCGCGCGCCCCCCGCACTCACCCTGAGCAGCGAGATCTGCTCCTTCTGCTCGTGGTCCAGGTACTTCTCGATGTTGAAGAAGGTGTCGAAGAACACGCCGGCCAGCTTGCAGCGCTTCAGGTCCTGCAGCGTGATCCTCCCTGCGGGGAGGGGACGTGTCCCAGGCGTGAGCCCGGCCCCACCTTCGGCCCGGCTGGGGGCTGTGCGGCGCGCGCCTCGGGTCACACGCGCTTAAGGACGCGGCCCGAGGCTCCGGGCTCTCCGGCCACGGGTCTGACGGGACAGGCGGACACACGCGTGGTTCTGGGCGGGGACTGAGGCGTGGAGGCCGCGGTGCGGAGGCGGCTCGGGGCCACCTGTGCCCCGAGGACGCAGGGACTGGGACGTGGTGCAGGCGCCCCTGGATCTGAAATGACAGAGCCCGGAGCTCCCCATGCAGGCCGTGGCCAGAGGGTGTCCCGGGGACACCGAGCACCAGGAGGGCCCCAGCCAGGGAGAGGGACGGCTGCAGGGCGGTGCCCGGGCCTCGGAGCCATTTCCAAAGTGAAAGTGCCAGAGCTGCAGTCTGAGATGCACAAGGAAGCCAAGCAGCGGAGACGCTCCCCTTTGCCTCAGTGGCCCTGGGAAACGGCCGCTGCTACTCTGAGTTTGCGAGGAGGGCCAGCACCGCAGGTGTCCGGTCTCACGGCGCAAGAACCTCCTACTCAGGACTTCCCGCACCGGGGGCCGGGAGGAGCTGGGACGAGGGATGGCAGGGAACACGGTTGAGGGGAGGAGCCAGGGGGTAAGAGGGGAGGAGACAGGTGGGTTAGAGTAGGAGACAGAGGGGGTGAGAGGGGAGGAGCCAGGGAGTGAGAGGGGCAGAGACAGAGGGGTGAGAGGGGAGGAGACAGAGGGGTGAGAGGGGAGGAGGCGGGGCTGAGAGGGTTGGACCACCCTGTGTGGCATCAGCACAAAGGTGGCAACTGGTCCCTCAGCCAGTGCCGACGTCCCCAGTGAGCCCCGGCCCTGGGTTCTCCAGGCCACCCTCGGGGGTGTCCACGTCCCGAGTAGCAGGTTCTTGCGCCGTGAGACTGGACACCTGCGGTGCTGGCCCTCGTCACCAACTCCGAGTAGGAGTGGCCGTTTCCCAGGGTCCCCTCACCCTGGGCCGTCCTCTCTCCCGTCTGTCCCGTCCTCTCGCCCACCTGTCCCCTCACCCTGGGCCGTGCCCTCACGGGGCGTCACCTTCGCTCCTCGGCTTGACCAGGTCCAGCATCTGGCAGAGGCAGTCCTGGAAGGGCAGGGCCTCGATGGCCATGCTGTCCAGCCTCCGGCACTGCTCCTCGTAGAAGTACTCGAGCTCGAACATGGACAGGGCGCCGTCCCCGTCCAGGTCCATGCAGCGGAACCAGTACTCGATGCTGTGGTACAGCGAGCTCGGTCGGCCCCCGCCCCGGACCCTCCCAGCCCGTGCCCTGCAGCCCCGGGGCAGCCTCCCAAACAGACGTGCGCGCATCCGCCCGTGCCCTGCAGCCCCCCACCAGACGTGCACGCATCCGCCTGCGGACACACGTCACACGGGCGGCTCCCGGTCCTGCACTGCACAAACCCGCACCGCGGCAGGAGCCCACCTGGTCGGCGTTTTCTTGTCTTCCTCAGAGATCAGAAACCAGACAAAGTCGGCGTAGCTGATCTTCCCTTCCTTCTGCGCTTTCCTGCCTCTAGACCCCAGGCCAGGATGGAGAGACGAAGACGGTGTCAGGGAGAGACTCCCAGGCGTGGAGCCCCTGCCCATGACCGGGGGCGAGGGGGTCCCCCGGCCCAGCCCTCCTCCTGCCCCTCCAGGGAGGACGTGGAGGCCCCGTGGCCAGAGCCTTCCTGAGGTCCAGGTGGGGTCAGCAGTGCACCTGCACCACGGCCACGGCCGCCTGGATGCCGGCAACGTCCCCTTCCCGGGGCTCGCTCAGGCCCAGCGCCCGACAAGGACCCCCGACCTGGGGCACGGGCCGCCCCTTCCTCAGACCTCACATGACAGAGTCTCGTGCCCCCCACTAGGGTTTCGGGTGACAGAGCCACGTGTCCCCTCCCCAGGGCCTGTGGTGACGGCCACTCGCTGTGGGAACTCCACAAGCTCGTGTCAGGCAAGGAGGAGCCGGGTCCTCGTGGGGCCTGAGCCGCACGTACCGCGTGACTGCTCCCGAGAAGATCCTGTCGATCATCTTGGTAGAAATGGCTGGAAAGGAAGGGGGTTGCTGGATGGGCAGCCCGCACCGCGCCTCGGCCCGGATGTCACGACCACCCCGAGCCGAGCCTGGACGGGGCAAGGACCGAAATGCCCACAGGCGGCCCCGGGGCCCCCGCACAGGCCCCTCCCGGGTGCAGCCACACCTGCCCTTCGAGCGGACCAGGGGAGCACGAAGCTGACCGTGGTTCATTAAAGGGCGGAACCTTCAGGCCTCAAAGGTTCCGCTTCCAGACGCAGAGTGAGGCCTCAGTCCGCAGCCTGGGCGGCCATCCCTGTGGTCACCGGAGTCCCCGGCACGCACGGGGCCAAGATGCCCCCACTCAGGCCTTCCCGCGTGAGAAACAGCCCAGCTGGGCCGCACCCGCCATCGTCCGGCCGCACAGGCCATGCTGCCCGGAGACCCAGAGTGGGCACCAGGGGAACAGGGAAAGCCGGGGCGGGCCCGGGGTTCCCAGGGACAGCGAACGCCTGGTTCGGGGCCGACTCCCCGCGGTGAAGCGCTGGCTCGGGCCCCACGGGCGGCTCTGCCGAGCTGGGCTCTCCTCGCGGCTACGTGTGGGGTCCAGGGCGCAGGTGGCTCCCTGAACCGGGCACAGGACAAATGCAGGCAATGCTACGTCTGCTCAGGGGCGCGTCCCACGCACGCAGGACGGGGGTCTACGGCGGCCGCGCGGCCCAGGACCAGCCCCGGAGACCCGGACGGGCGGAGCCCACATTCCGGGCACCAGGCACTCGAGTCGGCCGCGCGCAACAGATGCCACCGTGACTCGGAAATACTCTTGATCATATGGTTTTTTTGGGGGGGCGGGGAAGCAGACTTCGAGGAACCCTTTAGAAAACTGCAGCCCCACAGGCCACAGGCAGGTTCTGGTTCCCGGAAGGCTGCGCGACTCTTAGAGGAGCCGGGTGAGGACACCGCTCCGCGGAGGGATTTGACCGACCTCTAAGCCTGCGCTCCCCCCAGTCCGGGATGGGATGGAAACTGCTCCCCGCCTTGGGGGCTGGAACCTGCAGCTCCTGAGACACGGCGGCGGGTCTGCACGCCCGGTGCTAACAGTGAAGCCGCGCAGGGCTGCAGGCCCTCGGGCCGGGTGCGGCTGTCTGAGCCTCAGGACCAGAGGCCCACCCGGACCCTGTAGACGCCCGGGGGCGGAGGCCTCACGCAGAGGCGCATGCGGGGACCCAGACCCGGAGCGGGGAGTGGGGGAGGAGAGGCAGCTGCAGACCCGGGAGGCCCTGAGAGGAGGGTTTGCTCGGTGTCCCCGCGCCCCGCCCGCCCCTCTGCCCCTGCGCACCGTGGTCGTTGTGCCGCGCCAGGTCGTGCGCGTCGATGAGCAGGTCGTGGTCCGTGTCCAGCTCCCAGAACTTGCAGTAGATGACGTAGAAGTGCTCGTAGGAGAAGAATTCGGTCAGCTGGTTGATGTCCGCCTCCTCCTCCAGCAGCGCCACATTCTGCCAAACGACCCAGGCGGCCTGAGCGCGGGGCCTCTGGGGGGACGCCCCAAGTCCGGGGGGCTGCGGGCGGGGGCAGGGAAGGCGGGGTCGCTCCGAGTGGGGGCGGCTCTGCGGTGGGGGGAGCCCAGCATGGGGCTGCTCCCTAGACGGCGGGGTGGGGTGTGGGGGCAGCCCGAACACCGGCTCCCCTGGTGCCCGGCACGCCCCACTTCTAGGATCACCATGACCCTGCAGGTTTGTCGGTGCTCAGACTGGGGGTGGCAGGGAGTGGGAGGTGGGATGGGTGGGAGTGCGGGGAGGGGAAAGAAGAGGAAAGGAGGTGGGAGGAAAGGAGGGGAGGGAAAGGAGGGGGAGGAAAGGAGGGGGAGGAAAAGGAGGGGAGGAAAGGAGGGGTGACGGAAGAAGGAAAGGGTTGAGGAAAGGAGGGGGGAAGGAGGGGTGAGGGAGGAGGGGAAAGGAGGGGGAGGAAAGGAGGGAGGAAAGGAGGGGGAGGAAAGGAGGGAAGGAGGGGTGACGGAAGAAGGAAAGGAGGGGGAGGAAAGGAAAGAGGAAGGAGGGGTGGAAGGAGTGGAGGAAAGGAAGGGAGGAAGGGGGAGGAAAGTGGAGGAAGGGAGGGATGGAGGAAGACAGTGGAAGGGATCCTGCCGGACTGGAATGGAAGATCTCATGGATGGACGCACAAGGACTGGAAAGCCGGCCACAAGGGAGACTGGAAGGGAAATGGTCTCTTATCAGGCTCGCCAGGGTCTGACCGGCGGGGGCGGCGGGAAGGGCCCTGGGGGAGGCGCCGCCCCAGGCCGCGCAACGCGGGGAGGGTCTGGCCGGGGACGCCCCGGAGCTCCGCGGGCCCAGGACAGGTGGGAAAGGGGCGCGGCCACCCCGGAAAGCCAGAGTCCCCCCAACGCCGGGCTCCTGGGCACGGCAGACACGTTCCCAGGAAACAGCCGCCTCCTCCCGAAGCTCAAGACCCCGGACCCCGCCCGCCCCGGCCCGCGCTGGAACCGCCCCGGGCTCACCCCCGCCCCTCCGCTGGGGACCCACCGTGGTGATGTAGCGCGAGTGGAACTCGGACGCCTCCTTCAGGAACGACAGCCCCGGGTGCGTGTTCACCACGTCCTGCGGGTGGGAACACATGAGGCGTGCGGTGTAGACACCGGCCCTCCCATGAAGTGTGCAGTGTAGACACCGGCCCTCCCGTGACGCGTGCGGTGTGGACGCCGGCCCTCCCTCGAGGGGTGAGGCGTGTGGTGTAGACGTCGGCCCTCCCGTGAGGAGGCGTGCAGTGTAGACGCCGGCCCTGGCCCTCCCGTGAGGGGTGAGGCGTGCGGTGTAGACACGGGCCCTCCCGCGAGGGGTGAGGCGTGCGGTGTGGACGCGGCTCTCACCTGCAGGAAGGGGACAAAGTCGTCCGGCACCAGGTAGTTGCAGCCAGGGCTCATGAGCAGATGGACGAACTTGGCCGCGTCGTCGTGGCAGTTGTGGAGGATTCTGGAAGGACAGGATGACTGCGCGCCACCCTCACAGGCCTGTGCCCACGCGCGGGTTTCTCCTCTCACGGTGGCAGCCGCAGGGGGCACCTGTCCTGACGCCAGGCGGACCCGGGGACGCCTCCGCCCTCCCGACACAGCCCCGTGCCCGGCCCAGACTCACTTTCTCCACATGGCGACGAACTTGTGGACGGACACGGAGCCCGTGCGCTCCCCGCCGGCGCCACAGAAGAGCGGTCCCTTCCAGTAGAGCGGGCAGCCGCAGGCCTGGGGCAGAGAGGGCAGGAGGGGGCGGTCAGCGGGGCCCGGACGCCTGCGCTCCTGCTGCGCTCCTGCTGCGCTCCTGGCGCCTGACCGGCGCTGCCCGGAGACCCTCTGCCGCGGAAACACGCAGCACACTCAGCCAGGCACGTCCCGGTGCCTGCAAACTCAACGTGGCTTTCGCTCCCGCCTTGGAACCGAGTCAGGAGAGCTGAGCCACGGAGTCCGGGCACGCAGTCCCCCGACCAGAGACCACAGGCGGGCACTGTAAGCAGAGGCGGCTGCGTCCCCGGTGTCTGCAAACCAAGCGGCGCAGACTAAGAACCAGTATGTGCGGGAAGAAATGGCCCCGTCAGCCAGGCAGGTGGTGAGTCCGACAGCGACGGAAACGTCTTATGGAACGTGTGGGACAGGCCTGCAGCAGAGCCCATGGCAGGTTCCCAGCCTTAAATACACACGCGAGGAAGGAAAGTTTAACATCAGTCATCTGCACTTCTGCCTCAAAGTCACACACACACGGCAGAGATGGAAGGAAAAACAGTCAACAGAGAAAATCAGGAAAATCAAAACTTGATGATTTGAAAGATTTCTTAACAATTAATTAACCCTGCTGGGCGCGGTGGCTCAGACTGTCATCCCAGCAGTTTCAGAGGCTGAGGTGGGCGGATCACGAGGTCAGGAGTTCGAGAGCAGCCTGGCCAATATGGTGAAACCCTGTGTGTACTAAAAATACAAAAAATTAGCCGGGCGTGGTGGCAGGTGCCGGTAGTCGCAGCTACTCAGGAGGCGGAGGCAGGAGAATGGCGTGAACCCGGGAGGCGGAGGTTGCAGTGAGCTGAGATTGCGCTTTTTTTTTTTTTTTTTTTTTTTTTTTTTTTTTTTTTGATTAAAGATACTTTAACAAAAAAGAGAGAGAAAACACAGATTAGCCACGTCAGCTGTAACTACAGACCCTGCAAACATCAGAGTCAGTGGATGCTCATGAATCACTTTATGCCTGTAAGTCACATGACTGTTGAAACAGACTCCCTGAAGAACAGTTCAACTCAAAAAATAAACGACTACAGAAAATCTGAAAGGGCTGTTTCTGCGAGAAATTGAATCCATCATTTAAAACTGTCCCACCAAGAAAATTCCAGCCCCCAAAGGCGGCTCCCATGAGTGGACCAAACATTTGAGGAAGGAATCCCAGGTGCGTTAACACATTTAAGGAAGGAATCCCAGGTGCGTCACCCCGGAGAATAAACACGAGGGGCGTCCCCAGTGTCTGTTCCGAGGCTGGCACAGCCTGGACGCCGTCAAGGACACAGGGATTCCCAGGCCGGTTATCCCTAGAGGCAGAAATCCCACGCAGGACACACACGAGCAAGTCCAACTCGGCAGTAATTGAAAACCCACAATAATAATCGGCCAGGAAACCAGAAACAGGACGGACACTTATTGTAATAAAGGGTGCTATGGCCTGACTGCCGGGTCCCGATCTGCCTGTTGAAATCCTCTCCCAGAGGCGACGGTGCTGGGAGCTGGGGCCTCATGAATGCGATGAGTCTCCTTCTAACGGGCCCCGAGAGCTCCGTCGCCCCTTCCCCCCTGTGTCGATGGACCAGGCAGCAGGTCCTCGCCACGTTGCCACACCTGATCTTCCAGCCTGCAGAGCTGTGAGCAATGAATGTCTGCGGCTGAGGAGCTGCCCGGGCTGTGCTGTTCTGTGACAACAGCCTGAATGCTCTAAGACACGGGGCGTCTACGAAACACCCCCGCTGCTCTCACACAGCGATGACACACGAACGCTTCCTCCCTGCGCCGGAAACAAGAGGACCGTGTCACCGCCAAGGCCGCCTGGACGGCCGAGCCAGGGCAGCAGGCAAGAGAAAGGCTGGAAGATGCCACGACGGGGAGGAAGAGGCAGAACCGTCTTAATTCACAAGCAACAAACTGTGCAGACAATCCAAACGCTTACCCAATACGGGAATTAATAAGTATCTTCAGCAAAGCTGCTGGATCCGAGGACAATATGCAAAAATAAATTATTTCAATGTACTGGCAACAAACAACTAGAAAATAAAATCTTCAATAATGCCATCTATCAAGAGCATTAAAAAAAAATCAACCTATGAAAAAATGGAACAAAAATCACACACAGGGCCATGCGCGGTGGCTCACGCCTGTCATCCCAGCACTTGGGGAGGCCGAGGCAGGTGGATCGCCTGAGGTCAGGAGTTCGAGACCAGCCTGGCCAAGATGGTGCAACCCCGTCTCTCCTAAAAATACGAAAATTATCTGGGCGTGGTGGTCGGCGCCTGTCATCGCAGCTACTCAGGAGGCTGAGGCAGGAGAATCGCTTGAACCCGGGAGGTGACAGAGAGAGACTCTGTCTAAAAATAAATAAATAAATCACACACAATGTCTACAAAGCAAACTACAGAGCACAGCTGGGTGAAATCAAAAACGACCTAAACGTGGTGAGGTGGACCTCACTGCACTGCTGAGTTTACAGACTCTGCAATTTCCTCCAGACGACTCTGCTGACCCACAGAGTCCACACAATCCCCACCCAGAGTCCACGCAGCCCCCACCCACAGAGTCCACACAATCCCCACCCAGGGTCCACAGAGCCCCCACCCACGGAGTCCACGCAGTCCACACCCACAGAATCCACACAGCCCTCACCCAGGGTCCACACAATCCCCACCCACAGAGTCCACACAATCCCCACCCACGGAGTCCACGCAGCCCCCACCGAGTCCACACAATCCCCACCCAGGGTCCACGCAGCCCCCAACGAGTCCACACAATCCCCACCCAGAGTCCACGCAGCCCCCACCCAGAGTCCACACAATCCCCACCCAGAGTCCACGCAGCCCCCACCCAGAGTCCACACAATCCCCACCCAGAGTCCACGCAGCCCCCACCCACGGTGTCCACGCAGCCCCCACAGAGTCCACACAATCCCCACCCCAGGGGTCCACGCAGCCCCCACCCAGAGTCCATGCAATCCCCACCAGAGTCCATGCAGCCCCCACCCACGGAGTCCACGCAGCCCCCACAGAGTCCACACACCCTCACCCAGGGTCCACAGTCCCCCACCCACGGAGTCCACACCCACAGACTCCACACAGCCCCACCCAGGGTCCACACAATCCCCACCCAGGGTCCACGCAGCCCCCACCCAGAGTCCACGCAGCCCGCACCCACATGCACCGAGGGCTTGTTGTTTTGGGGTGTGCAGTAGACACTGACAGGCTTGCATGAAAACTTATAAGGGAACACAAAAGAACTTCCAGGGGACCACGTTGATGGATGTAAGAGTCTCCCTCAGGCACCGGTGGGCTAAGGGAGCAAGGAAGGAAGTGAGCTGGGGCAGAGCAAACCCACTTCACACACACTGAATAGCGGGGGATCCCAGCCCGAGGGTGAAAGGCCAGACAGCGGCCCTCCTGGAAGGACACGAGAGGCTCTGCCGTGGCCAGGGTTCCTTGAACGGGGCACACGTGCACCCCCTGAAGGCAGAGAGCGGCCAGCTGCCCCCCCGGCCCGGGACTCCGGCTCAGTGCCCGGCACGGTGAACAGAATGACAAGAGAAGCCACTGAGAAGGAGGCCCAAACACGACAGAGCCCGGACGTGCACTGCCCTCCAGAGAGGGGCGCACGACGGCCGGCAGACAAGAGGGAGCACGCCCGGCACTGGCGCTGGCGAGGGCAGGGTTCACAGGGCACGGAGCGGTGGCAGCAGGAGCACGACACGCGGCTGAGACAGAAAGGGCTGAAGATGCCAGGTCGGGCAAGGCTGCCAGGCGGCCGGGCGTCCGCGTTGCTGAGGGAACCTGGACGCCGCACAGCTGCCGGGAAAGCGGCTCTCAGGGGGGCTGAGCATAAGCCCCGAGGCCTGGCTGGGGCATCCGTCCTCCCAGAAGCATGAGGCCTGAGGCCCGGCCGGGGCATCCGTCCTCCCAGAAGCATGAGGCCCGAGGCCCGGCCGGGGCATCCGTCTCCCAGAAGCATACCAGCGGAAGAGGGCCGATGCCCGTGACAGCCGCACGGATGCGGACGCCGGCTGCCTGATGCACACGGTGCCCCGGGGAGAGGAGCCCGATGCCAGAGCAGGGGCTGGAGGAATAAACTGTGGCAGCAGCGTCCGGACAGGTGCGGGGCGGGAGTGACCACATGGGGCGTGGGGGAACTTGGAGGGGCTGGGGGCGTGGGGGAACTTGGCGCGCAGTGCGGCGACGGGAAAAGATGCTCTCCGGCTGGTGCACCTGTGGTTATGCGAAGGCAGCCGTGTGGAGCGGAGGGGCCGGGCCCTGCAGGACGCACAGGCACGTGCCGGCTCCCCTGACGAGGATCCTGAGGGAGCTCAGCCCTGGCCGCCTGGAAGGGTGCCCTGGTGCGGCGGGAGGGAACGAGCTGGGTGCCGGGCACTGGGCCCTTGGGCTGGTGCTGGTCTCACGCTTCTGACCTCATCAGGCCGTTCTGGCTCACGGCCCATGCAGATTTCTACAGGACCCCAAGCACTCTCAACACCTCCAGAACGGGGATGTCAGCTCACATCTCTGTGCTCCTCACTGCAGTGTGTGCAAGACACACCACAATGACCGGGTGGCATGGACGGAGCATCAGATGTATCCAGTCCTACCGGATGGCGCCAAGTCTACCCAGTCCTGCAGGCTATAGTCAGATCTACCCAGTCCTACAGGCTAGAGTCAGATCTACTCCAGTCCTGCAGGCTGGAGTCAGATCTACCCAGTCCTACAGGCTGGAGTCAGATCTACCCAGTCCTACAGGCTACAGTCAGATCCATCCAATCCTACAGGCTACAGTCAGATCTACCCAGTCCTACAGGCTGGAGTCAGATCTACCCCGTCCTGCAGGCTACAGTCAGATCTACCTCCCGGCCCTGCAGGCTGGCCAGTCGATCTACCCAGTCCCACAGGCTACAGTCAGACCCTGCCCCAGGCTACAGTCAGATCTACCCCGTCCTGCAGGCTACAGTCAGATCTACCCAGTCCTACAGGCTGGAGTCAGATCTACCCAGTCCTGCAGGCTACAGTCAGATCTACTCCCATTCCTGCAGGCTACAGTCAGATCTACCCAGTCCTGCAGGCTGGAGTCAGATCTACCCCGTCCTGCAGGCTACAGTCAGATCTACCCAGTCCCACCGATGGCTGCCCACCCAGTCCTGCAGTAATATAGTCAGATCTACCCAGTCCTACAGGCTAGAGTCAGATCTACCCAGTCCTGCAGGCTACAGTCAGATCTACCCAGTCCTACAGGCTGGAGTCAGATCTACCCCGTCCTGCAGGTTGGCAGTCAGATCTGGCTTCCAGTCCTACAGGCTGTCAGTCTACCCAGTCCTGCAGGCTAAGCAGTCAGATTCACCCAGTCCTACAGGCTAAGTCAGGATCTACCCCCCATTCTGCAGGCTACAGTCAGATCTACCCAGTCCTACAGGCTGGAGTCAGATCTACCCAGTCCTACAGGCTACAGTCAGATCCATCCAATCCTACAGGCTACAGTCAGATTCCTGCCCCAGACCCCACAGGCTGGAGTCAGATCTACCCAGTCCTGCAGGGCTACAGTCAGACCCTCAACTCTGCAGGCTACAGTCAGATCTACCCAGTCCCACAGGCTGGAGTCAGATCTGGCACCCAGTCCTACAGGTGGCTACAGTCAGATCTATCCAATCCAGGCTACAGTCAGATCTACCCAGTCCTACAGGCTGGAGTCAGATCTACCCAGTCCCACAGGCTGGGCCACCACCCAGTCCCGCAGGCTACAGTCAGATTCAGTCCCATGCCAGGCTGAGCCGATCTACCAGTCCCACAGGCTACAGTCAGATCCATCCAACTTACAGGCTACAGTCAGATCTGGCACCCAGTCCTACAGGCTGGAGTCAGATCTACCCAGTCCTACAGGCTAGCGTCAAATCTACCCAGTCCTACAGGCTAGCGCCAAGTCTACCCAGTCCTACAGGCTGGAGTCAGATCTACCCAGTCCTGCAGGCTACAGTCAGATCTACCCAGTCCTGCAGGCTACAGTCAGATCTACCCAATCCTACAGGCTAGAGTCAAATCTACCCAGTCCTACAGGCTAGCGCCAAGTCTACCCAGTCCTACAGGCTACAGTCAGATCTACCCAGTCCTACAGGCTGGGCAGTGTCAGATCTATCCCATGCCAGTCAGATCTACCCAGTCCTGGCTGAGGCTGAAGGCCAGATCTACCCAGTCCCATGGTGCCACAGTCAGATCTATCTGTCCTGCAGCATACAGTCAGATCTACCTCGGCCCTGCAGGCTACAGTCAGATCTACTCCGGGTCCCGTATTGCCAGCTGATCTACCCGTCCCAGGCTACAGTCAGATCTACCCGGCCCCAGGCTACAGTCAGACGCCCGGTCCCAGGCTACAGTCAGATTTGGCTCCGTCCTGCAGGCTACAGTCAGATCTACCCGGTCCTGCAGGCTACAGTCAGATCTACCCGGTCCTGCAGGTTAAGAAAGTCAGATCTACCCCTGGCCCTGCAGGCCAGCCAGATCTAAGCACTCCAGTCCTGCAGGCTACAGTCAGATTCCCACCCAGTCCTACAGGCTAGCGTCAGATCTACCCAGTCCTACAGGCTAGCGTCAGATCTACCCAGTCCTACAGGCTGGGCTGCCAGATCTACTTCCAGTCCTGTGCAGGCTACAGTCAGATCTACCCGGTCCTGCAGGCTACAGTCAGATCTACCCGGTCCTGCAGGCTACAGTCAGATCTACCCGGTCCTGCAGGCTACAGTCAGATCTACCCGGTCCTGCAGGCTGGAGTCAGATCTACCCAGTCCTACAGGCTGGCTACACGGTGATCCTTTTTTTTTTCCTGAGTCATGTTCTTGCTGTTGCCCAGGCTGGAGTGCACTGTGTGATCCCAGCTCAGTGCAGTCTCAACCTCACGGGCTCAAGCCGTCCTCCCACCCTAGCCTCCCAAGTAGCTGGGACCACAGGTGCGTGCCACCATGTGTGGCTATTTTTTTTTTTTTTTTTTGTAGAGTGAAGTCTGACTATGTTGCCCAGGCTGGTCTGGAACCCTTGCCCTCAAGCGATCCTCCCGCCTCGGCCTCTCAAAGTGCTGGGACTACAGGCCTGACACCGCAACCAGAGACAGCTGCATCCCTGGCGTCTGGGTGGTTGCCCAGGCTGGTCTGGAACCCTTGCCCTCAAGCAGTGATGAGAACTGAGCGTGGGAGTGCTGGGCACGCAGTCCCCCCCAGCACACCAAACCCGAAAATTACCTCCAAACTAATTAGCTCACAATTAAAAAAAAAATCCTGAAGTAAATGGAGACAATCAACTCCAAAATGCAAAAGACACAAAGGAAAGGGAGTAACACACCGGATAACCTGATTTGACTCTAAAAGTCTTTTCGGGATCCACGCACAGAAAGACCAGCTCCGGGTGGGGCCAGGCCGAGCCGCGGCACGCCCACCGCACAGCCAGGACCGGGATCGAGGCCGCCAGCCCCGACAGTCCCTTCCATCCCTTCGCACCCCAGTGTGGTGACAGCCCCCAGGCCTCCTCCCCGTGGCTCCGGTTCACCTTTTCCAGGCCACGGCAGTAGGACCTGGAGCTTCTAGGCCTGGCTTCCCTTGCTCAGCGCACGCGTGAAGGAGTCCGGCACGCTGCTCTGTGTGGATCGTCGGCCCGTGTACGGCTGCACCCCATTCCATTCCATTACGGCTCTGGTCATTGCAGAGTAGCTCCCTAAGCAGGAAGCACACCGGCCCGAGGCCACGTGATGGTGCTGCAGGGGCATCGCGAGGAGGACCAAGACCCGAGCGTCTGCACTCGCACGGGGCACGCTGACACCGACCGACGGGTCTGAGGGGAGAGAGGACGCCACAGCCACGGCTCGCAAGTTCAGCACGACTTCCTCGGCCGGTGCCAGGACAAGGGGAAAATGTGCAGACACGGAAAGATGCCAGCAAATGACATCGTGGAGCCGGATGAGTCCTCAGGGTCACATGAAGCCGGGCTGGACTTTGGCTCAGAGCCCCCACCCCAATCTCATGGGGAACCGCGATCCTGAGTGTTGCAGTGGGGTCTGCTGGGGGCTGACCGGGTCATGGGGGTGGACGGCCCCCTGGCTGCTCTCGTGATACTGAGTTCTTGTGAGACCCGATGGTTTAAACGTGGGTGGCAGTGGCCGGGTGCGGTGGCTCACGCCTGTCATCCCAGCACTTTGGGAGGCTGAGGTGGGAGGATCACCTGAGGTCAGGAGTTCAAGACCAGCCGGGCCAACATGGTCAAACCCCGTCCCTACTAAAAATATAAAAATTAGCCGGGCGCGGTGGCGGGCACCCGTTATCCCAGCTACTCGGGAGGCTGAGGCAGGAGAATGGCGTGAACCCGGGAGGTGGCAGTTGCAGTGAGCCGAGATCGCACCACTGCACTCCAGCCTGGGCGACAGAGCCAGACTCTGTGTCAAAAACAAACACACACACAAGAAACAGACAGCCTGTGTCTATTGAAACAATTCACGCTGTGGTTAAAAACCTTCCCACAGAGAAAACTCTGTCCCAAATGGCTTCACTGATGAGATCCAGCAAACGCTCACATAGAAATAACACCCAGTGTACACAAACGGCTCCAGAAAAAGTGAATTCTAAGGGACATTTCCCAAGCAACTCCCCGAGGCCAGCATCCCCCCAGACCAAGCCATGACAGAAAAGGAGACCACAGGCCAGGCCTTCACGAGCGCAGACACAACCCCTGCAAGGCCAGGCCATCTGCACCCAACACATAGGAGAAGTGTGACACCGTGTGCTGGAGCAGGGACCGGCGCTCTCACCCCAAGACCAGGGCTCACCCCAAGACCGGGGCTCACCCCAAGACCGGGGCTCACCCCAAAGACCGGGACTCACCCAAAGTCCGGGGCTCACCCAAAGACCGGGGCTCTCACCCCAAGACCGGGGCTCACCCCAAGACCGGGGCTCACCCCAAGACTGGGGCTCACCCCAAGACCGGGGCTCACCCCAAGAGCGGGGCTCACCCAAAGTCAGGGACTCACCCAAAGACCGGGGCTCTCACCCCAAGACCGGGGTTGCCTTCACACTCAGATGTCCGTGAGGTCAAGACCAGCTCTTCGTGACCCAGACCCTGCGGGGCCTGGCAATGCACAGCTAATGCATACGAGGCGTAACCCGCTGCAGTGCACCGGGGACTGGGGGCTCTCCCAGGGACCGGGGTTGCCTTCACACTCAGACGTCCGTCAGGTCAAGAGCAGTTCTTCATAACCCAGACCCTGCAAGGCCTGGCAATGCACAGCTAATGCATACAAGAAGGGTAATGCCATTTGTGAAAACCCAGGAATGCTAACCGATCACAGTATATACTGACCAATATACAGGTGACGCGCTGCAGTGGACCGGGGACCGGGGCTGCCTTCATACTCAGATGTCCGTCAGGGCCATTCACCTTTTACAGGACCAAAGGAAAACCCCCCTCAACACACACAGAAATACACGTCTAAAAATACATGTCTAGGGTACTGGACAAACCGCAAGGCACATTTGTAATTTTATAAAGTAAAACGGAGGCCAGGGATGGTGGCTCATGCCCGTCATCGTCCCAGCACTTTGAGAGGCTGAGACAAGACGGCCCTTCCAGCCCAGGAGTTCCAGACCAGCCTGGGCAACATAGCGGAACCCTGTCACTATGAAAAAAAAAAAATCAGCCAGGTGTGGTGGCAGGTGCCGGGGGTCCCGGCTACTCGGGAGGGCTGAGGTGGGTGGATCACTTGAGCCCAGGAGGTCGAGGCTGCAGTGAGCTGAGATGATGCCACTGGACTCCAGCCCAGGGGCAGAGTGAGAACCTGGCTCAAAAAAAAAAAGAAAAAAGAGCTCCCAGCAGACAAGGAACAGAAAGGGAAGGGCCTCCGGAGTCTGACGAAGGACGCCATGAAGAAACCAGGCCGGGGCTGTGCCAGGGGCGACGTGAGCCCGAGGCAGGGAGGGGCGTGCGCTCGGCGGCTGTCCAGCACCGCACTGGCCGGACGAGCCGTGCAGCAAGTCAGGGGAGGCACAGACGCAGACGAGAAGACAAAGGCTGAACTGGGCTCGCCTGAAGATGTCCTGACCGCGCGTTAGAGACTCTGCCGGCTGGGCAGACGCGGCGAGGGCGAGTTCTCCACATCACCGAGGCTGTGCTGGAAAGGATGAAGCTGTCCCAGCAGACGGCGTCACGCAAACAGACTTCCCGGGGAAGGAACTCTCCGCGATATCCCACGGCTTCAAGAGCACGGAGGATAAGACACTGGAAGCCGAGACACACGTGGAGAGTCGAGCGAGTCTGCCAGGGCGGGCAGTGGGTGCCCACTCCACACCGGACACGGAGACGGCACGGCTGTCACTACTTCTGTGGCACGTTTTTACTGAGACATGAAACAATTCTTAACGTGTGTCGGGTTTTAAATTACAGCATACTAGGTAAATATTAGTTTTCATTCACTCCACGTTTGCAACCAACTGTAAGAAAGTTTCTAATATTTCAACAAATGCAACTACAGAATGACGCTAATTTTTCTTGTAAGATGCGTCGTATCTGGTCCTCACATGGCCCCACACTGCCGTGCAAGACGACGCCACCTCTACGGATACGGACTTAGTAAGAACAAACACCCAAGTGTAAAACAGCATGCCGATTTTTCTCTGAGAAATGCAAGATGTATGTACGTTCACACTCATACACACATTCGCGTGTACTTGCTCATGTTAAAAGCTAAAACGACAACAAGAGGGTAAACTAAAGCTACGGGAACTGTTACCTCCGGGGGAGAAACGGCGCAGACAGGGACAGAACCTGGACTTATCTAAATGTGTCTGGTTTGGTAGCGTTCGCTTTGTAACCACAGAGGTTTTTACGTATTTATGAAACAAGACTTTGTAAAATACTTGAAAAGGACAGTCCCTAATAGAGAAAGGGGGGACACGTCCCAACGTGTCCTGTCAGACCCGTATTTCTCTAAAACCAAAACCAGACAAAGGACTCACAAGAAAACTGCCAAGCAGGGTCTTCTCTGTGAATCCAGTTGCGAGAATTATTGGAATCCAGCAACGTATGAAGGAGACGAGACACACCCGACCACGTGGAATTTATGCCAGGAATGCAAGGTTGGTTTAACACCCCAAAACCCACTCATTTAACGGACTGTATTCATAGGTTAAAAATACAAAAACCGGCCGGGCGCGGTGGCTCACACCTGCAATCCCAGCACTTTGGGAGGCCGAGGCAGGTGGATCACTTGAAGTCAGGAGTTCCTGAATCAGCCTGGCCAACATGGTGAAACCCCATCTCTACTAAAAATATAAAAATTAGCCGGGCGTGGTGGTGCGCACCTGTAGTCCCAGCTACTTGGGAGGCTGAGGCAGGAGAATCGCTTGATCCCGGAAGGTGGAGGTTGCAGTGAGCCGAGATGGCACCATCGCACTCTGGCCTGGGCAACGGAGCAAGATTCTGCCTCAAAACAAAGAAGCAAACTGAAAACACAAAAACCTGCCCAGTCCTGAGGACCGCCTTCACAGCTGCAGAGCTGGAGAGGGCTGGGGAGCAGGGGTCTCGCCCCGAGGGGCTCACGAGTACCGTGCACTAAGGCTCTGGGCTCTGACCTGGAGGGGTGGGAGCATCTGCCTTCCGGCGACTCCACCTGGAGGACAGGACGCTGGAGAGGTGGGCACGGGTCCCTGGAAACACAATCGCTCACCAGGGGTCCAGACACGCGTCCCTGGAGTGAGCCTTGCCTTGGTAACGCACAGACACTAAACCGAGCGTGCTCGATCTGCGGACGTCCACGCAGGCAGCCTGGAAAGCAGGCGGCAAATGACGAACATGGCGCCGCAGCATTCAGGGGGAGTCCAGAAATGGGCCCTCGGGGCCACTGCCTGGGGACAGGGGTCCACAGCCGCCCAGCCTGGGACGGCGGCTCCTCGGGCAGAAAGGGGCACGGCCAGGAGGGTGCTGAACGGCCTCAGGACGAGAACGCAGATGGAATTCCCACTCGCGTTTCAGATGCTTAAGAATTCACACAGCAGCGACCAGACAGCAAACCTCGGGCCACAACTGTAACCTCAGAGGAAACCTGGGCCACTCCCGCACATGTGACACGCACCCGCCTCGGCCGCCCCACCTCACTCTCACTCTCACGCGTGTGACACGCACCCGCCTCGGCCGCTGGCCTCAGTCATGCCCGTGTAACACACACCCACCTCGGCCGCTCCAGCCTCTCCACCTCACCCTCACACGCTGGCGGCACCTGCCTCGGCCGCCCCACCTCACTCATATCTTGGTCAGCGGACGTGCCTGCCTCGTTGCCCCACTCCTCCGCGCTGACTGATACGCGCCTCGCCTCGATATTACCTCATCTCCGTGTTTTGCTGCCTCGACCGCCTGCTCAGCGGTCTTGAGCCGCCATCTCATTCGCCCTCACTCCGCTTGTGACCGTGTTTTCTCTGCGCAGGGCTGCCAGCATCGCTCCTCGCGTGGGCAGAATGCGCCTCTTATCGGGCATTTACCCATCGCTCCTCCGCCGGGTGTGACGTACTTCACCCGGCGGCCGTCGCTATCCTCCCTCTCATCCGCGAGTACCACCTCGGCTGCTCCCGCGTCACCACCGAGGGGAACTGCGCACCTTGGCCACCAGGCCCATGTCGTCCATGGTGGCCCTCTCGTGGGGGAAGTGGGCGAAGGTGCTCTCGATCTTGCTGATGACGGCATCCACGTTGACCGAGTCCTGCGGGCGTCCTCTGGGGAAGTAGAAGGTCGGAATGCTTTGGCTGCTGGCCGGGGGCAGAGGCTCTTCTTTCCGCGTCTGAACCTGAAGAGTGACAGACAGCGCTCGGTTACAACCCAGGAGCATCGAACGCCTTCTCCCCCCGGACAACACGAGGGGCCTCTCCGGGGCCGACGGTGTCGAGGCCGCCTGACCCCGGCTGGGAGAGGACACGCTGCAGTCCCTGTCGGGGACCGCACGGGTACTGCACTGCAGGGGCCACCTCCACCCAGGAGGCCACACGACGCTGCCACGGACCCCACACTGGGTGGCTGCTCTGCACCACTGAACCCCCGCCACACTCCACAGGGCCCCGGGGACACGGGCAGCTGCGTGCCCCAGGCATCTGAGAGCCCAGCCAGGACCCACTCCCGATTCCCAGGGGCCACAGCACAGACCCCACCACACCCGGCAGGGCCCCGGGGACACGGGCAGCCGCACCCCAGACGTCTGAGGGCTCAGACGTGGAGAGGCCCAGGCGCCGTCCACAGGCAGCCCTGCCCCTGGAGCCCGGGCGACTCACGTTCGGAGAGGCACAGGCAGGGCAGGCAACCGCACAGCCAGGCGAAGGGGTCGACCGCCAGGTACTGCTGTGGACACGCCTCAGCCCCTCACCCAGCCCCTCGCCCACACCTATGGGCTCTTGGCCCCACTCAGCATCGGCTCTCCCCTCACCCAGTACGTCCACAGGCCCCAGAACACGCACTCAAAAGTCTCCTGCTTCAATCTCTACACAACCTGCGAGGTGGACATTTGATCTCATCCCATGATGCTAAAACACCGCCTGAAATGGTTAACGGCGTCAGCGACCGTACTGCGTCCTGCTCCACCAACTACCCAGGGGACGGGCCGTGTCCTCCCCCACCAACTACCCAGGGGACGGGGCGCGTCCTCCCCCACCAACTACCCAGGGGACGGGGCGCGTCCTCCTCCAACTACCCAGGGGACGGGGCCGCGTCCTCCCCCTCCAACTACCCAGGGGACGGGCCGCGTCCTCCCCCACCAACTACCCAGGGGACGGGCCGTGTCCTCCCCCACCAACTACCCAGGGGACGGGCCGCGTCCTCCTCCTCCAACTACCCAGGGGACGGGGCCGCGTCCTCCCCCACCAGCTGCCGTGGAGGAGGGGTCCCGGGAGGAAGCCGGGACGGAGGGTCCGATGGACCCCAGCTCAGCGCCTTTGCAGCCACAATCCTGACTGCCGGGGTCAATCCAGGCCTGGGTCCCAGCTCCAGTGTCCTCACAGAGAACACAGCCCACCCTGCTACTGCCACAGGACCCTCACCCCAGGTCACAAGGGTCCCACACACAGCGCCCAACGGTCCCCACGCTGCTGTCTCCACAGGGCCCGCACCCCAGGTGAGACTCCGCTGTTCTCTGATCCCCATCTAGGAGGAAGGAGGCCGCCTCCGTGACCTGGGGGGGAGCAGGCTTCCCGCAGCAGGTGCCGACCGAGCGCTGCTTCCGCAGAGCTTTACCTTCCCATGTGATTCAGAACGTGAGCTCTGTGCCTGGGGCAGGAGGTCCCTGCACCTCCCCGGGCCCACGGCGCACCTCTCCGGCCCCACGCCCCCCCCCCCCGGCCCCCAGCGGCTCCCCCCAGCGGCGTCTTCCCGTCTCCCTCCCGCCTCCTGCAGCGGGGGCCCCACTGTGGAGCCTGCGGCTCTTCCCCTCCATCACGCTGGGTTCACACCGCTCTGCTATTTGGGGTGCGGAGGGGCTCTCGGGCTCCTGATTTTGACAATGCAAGGATGACCTGGACACACAAACCAACCTCCCTGCTGGAAACCGCCAGGAACCCCGGACGGAATGTTTCACAAACGTCTTCCAGACGGCACCCCCAGGCTGGCAGGAGAGGAGGACGCCTCAGGCCACGGCTGCGTGGAAGGAGAAGCCCAGGGAAGGCCGTGGAGCCTGAACAGGCTCTGCCTGCAGAAGCGTGGGCCGAGCGCGCTCACCCGAAATCTCTCAGTCTGGCAGGGCTCTGGGGAAGAGGAGGCAAAACCGAGGGTCCTCCGGGGAAGCGCCCTAAGTGCGGCGCCCAGAACGCGGCACCTGCGGTGGGAAGAACTCCAAGGACGTCCCCAGCGCGCCTCCGGCCCTGGGAAGCAAAGGGAAGTTGCAGCCTTTACCTGGAGCTGCCTGTAGGAGCTGGGCAGGGCGGAGTTCTTCCCTGAGAACTTAGGGCGACAGAAACACTGCATGGGGTTTGCAAACCAAACTTAGGTCACCAGGACGGTATGCAACCCTCAAACCGCCGGCACAGTGACTGCGGGCCTGCAATCCCAGCTGGGAGGCTGAGGGGCAGGCTGCTCGAGTTGGCGAGTTCAGATCAGTCTGGGCAACATGGCAAAACTTCCTCTCTACTAAAAAGAAAAAATCGAAAACATTAGCTGGGTTTGGTGGCACACGCCTGTCATCCCAGCTACTCGGGAGGCTGAGGCAGAACTGCTTCCAAACTCCAGGCGTGTGGAGGTTGGCGGTGAGTCAGAGATGGTGCCACTGCATCAGTCTGGGCTGCATAGAGTGAGACTCTGTCTTAAACAAAAACAGAAAATTCAAGAACAGGTGTGGTGGCGGCACCACATCCAGCTAGCTTGAGGGGTTGAGGCAGGAGAATCGCTAAACCCGGGAGGCAGAGGGCAGCGTGAGCTGAGATCGCACCACCGCGCCTCCAGCCCAGGACAGAGCTGAGACTCTGCCTCAAAAAGAGATGTAACACGTGACACGCTTAGAGCAGAATGCATGAGTGCACGCCTGCTAATGCAGACAATAATGATTATGACCGTTAACAGTTTGGGGCACGACACCCTGTGATCGCGCAAAAGCTGAGGAAGCGCAGCCCGAGAAGCTGGGCAAGAGTTCTAAAGGGAAGGTCGGAATTGAAAGAAGGGATGCAAAGCGTAACGAGGAAAAACTCTCGCACGCCGGACCACAGAAATCAGTGATAGCACGACGTTCAATTTCTAAAAACTCAACACAACAACAAAGGTCAGTGCGAAATGGTGACTGGATGAGTGTGTGCTCAGGAGTTGGAGGAAAAGATATTGATTAATATCGGCTTCTTTGAAATAGTTAGTTGACATTCCCTTTTTCCTTTAAAGAGACGTGGGGTCTCAGCCACGCTGTCTAGGTTGTTTTGAACTGCTGGCTCCAGCGAGCCTTCCACCCCAGCCTCCCAAGGCGCTTGGGATCACAGGTGTGAGGCACTGCGTGTCTCCGCCAGTCAGGCCGACATCTGTGGATAAACAGCCGCAGCTTCTTGTGTAGAAAAGTGCTAATTCTCAAACTAGAGAGACAGGTGAGGACGGAGCCTCAAAAACAGCTGGAGACAGAGATGGTGGAGATGAGACGAAGCTTCATCACACGGATCTAGCAGACTATTATGGACATCAATGAACCGAAAGGTTCAGTGCCATAAGGCAAAGATCAAGTAGAAAGAAAACAGCATTTGTGTGCATAATGTGAGACACAGGTGAGACAGTTGACATATAGGAAGATATAATGAGACACAGGAGACAGAAGGACACAGGAAGGATACACGGGCTTCAAGGACCCAGAGGTCGCACATTGTTTTGGAGGTGAAAAAGACAGAGCAGGCAGACAGTGCTTTACGTCATCGTGACCAAGATCCACGGCGTGACACAAGGCAACAGGACAGACCCGAGACGACAGGCCACCGCAGAACACTGAAGAGGCGCAACACGGAGGACAGGGATGGACGCTTAACTTTATCCGTGCCTCCAACAACGCAGCCTGGCATCGGATCGCAAACACCACTGGGCAAGCCAAACTCAGCACACCAGGAAAGGAAGACACCACCCACCCCGGCACCAACACGGGAAGGCCGGGGCCCCCACCCTGGCACTGACATCGGGAAGGCCAGACCCCACCCTGGCACCGAATGGGAAGCCGGGACCCCACCCTGGGCACCATTATGGGGATGGCCGACCCCACCCCGGCACGCCAACACAGGATGGCTGACCGCCCTGGCACCGACGTGGGAAGCCGACCCCCACCTGGGCACCGACGTGGAAGCCGACCCCACTTGGCACCGCACCGGAAGCCGGGCTCCCACCACCCTGGCACGATGGGGGTCAACACACCATCCACCCCGGCACTGACACGGGAAGGCCGCCGACCCCCACCCCGGGCATCAACACAGGAAGGCCGACCCCTCTACTCCCGGCACCGACGGGGAAGCGCCGGGCCCCACCCTAAGTACTGATGGGGAAGCCGACCCCACCCTGGGCACTGACAGGGAAGGCCGGGACCCCACCCCACGCAATCATGGGGGAAGCCGGGCCCCACCCCTGGCACTGACAGGGGAAGGCCGACCCCCTACCCCTGGGCGGCAATCGATGGGGGAAGCCGGGCCCCTGGGCACTGACACAGGAAGGCCGGGACTTCACCCCAAGTAACTGATGGGGAAGCCGGGGCCCCCACCCCAAGGCACCAACAGACGAGAGACGGAACAACAAACAGCACGGCCACCCACGCGGGCACGGGAGATTTACAAGTTTAATCTCACGGACAGAAGTAGACTCGGCCCCAGCACAGCTGCAGGGCACACATTCTTTTCAACACGCACAGCGCACTTGGGAACTGGCCGCCTCTCGGGCCGAGCAGCAGGTCTCAGTGGACTCTGAAGGAATCACAGGGACTGCGGCCCTGCCCCGAACGTAGCCGGGGAGGCCAGGCATCCACGGTAAACACACAAGGAGCAAAAACAGCTGCCGGGGTGTGGAAGAAGAATTCTAAACTCGGCTGCCTGTCTGCTAACAGTTCAGACAGGTAAACCACAGAGGGCCCCTGGGGCGTGTCTGTCACCCACTTTAAATCCTCCTCCACACATCTGTATTCTTTACATAAAGTGCTCGCTGTCACCAAGCCACTCCAAAGTATAGGCAGGATAAAGGCATGCAGGCCCTGCCTCCCTATTGCCATTTTCTGTTGAGGGCACTGAGACGGCAGCTCCCTGACTCATCACAATTCCAGAAGCCACAGATATGTGTCGCCCTCCCAGAGCACACCCACAGTTTTGCAAAACACGTCCATATACGACCAAAAACAAAGGCTGAGCCTAACACCGTAATGTCAGCCTGTTTCTATGCAGTGCTCTTCCATGGGTGCAGTGAGTTTCCCGAGAACACAGGCCAACGCAGTAACTGTCACACATCGCCTTCCATGACACACCAGTCAGCTGGGCGGGACTTCAAGGCGGTGCAGAGGGTGCAAGATGGTAGGCAGGGCGCGGTGACCAGCAGGAAGGACCCTCGCCCCAACCCCAGCGGGACCAGACACCACAGTCAAGGCCACAGAGGAGGTGCCGGAGCAGCAGGGGCCGGCGGAGGGCACGCTCAGTAGAGGCTGCAACGCGAGGTGCCTGCAGAAACTCCCAGGAGCCCCAGTCTGCATGAGGCGGAAGCACGGGAGGCTGTGGGATGGGATGGAGGGGTTCGGCCGGGACCCACACCTGATTCCAGTCAGCCCCTCGCCACCAGATGGCGGCCACCCCCTGAAAGGCAGGGCCCACTGCAAGCTCTGAGCATTCTTCTCCCACGCTGTTAATACCTACCTTCAGGGACCGCCTCAAGCAGGGCTGGTAAAGCGCTGCCAGCTACACCTGCAAACCACACACCGGACGGCTAAACACGGAGTCAAAACGCCGGTAAGTTTACACAGAGGAGCCAACACGAGGCGAAAGAGAGAGTCAGGCCTCTCAAGAGACGCGGGTTTAAAAATCCTCCCCTAGCAAAGATGAGAACTGCTGTGGAGGATCACGAAACGCAGCAGGTCCAGGTGTCTGAGTCGGCCAGAGCTCACGGGGCTAACGTTCACTCAGACACGACCGCGCCGGACACGGGCCTCGACGATGCCGAGACACTGGGGCCGCCCTGCACCCACCCCCTCAAGTGCGCGTTCAGGCGCCATAACTCAATGCGAGGCTGCAGTGAGGTGTGAGTCTCCACAGAGCTCGGAAGGCTGGGCTGGGGGACTTGGGGGTCATTCTGTCCACCAGTTGGGGACGCAGATGCCGGGCACCAGTTGTGTTAGGGAGGATCTGGCCCCTCCCTGCATCCACGAGGCCCCTGGCGGATACTCCTGAGCCTGATGTTGTGTGTGGATGTCCCCACCCGGGCTTCTGTTTCCTGTTAACCCCCTCTGGCCAAGGGCCATGCTCCCTGCCAGGTGGGGAACCCGCTTTCTGGCCTTTCTCCCCTGTCACTGCCTTCAGGAGGCATCCTAGACAAACCAAAGGCTGCAGCAGTTTGGCGACCACGGCCCTGGGAGGGGAACGGGCACGCACTGCCGGTGACAGCAGGCGTCGGGATGCCTGAGCCCAGGCCGCTCACACCGAGAAGGTCGGCTCCAACCATAGCTGGCTGTTGCTGGCTAGGGGATTCCATGCGCTTGGCCGTGGGACGGTGTTGTGTAGGTAGGCACCACTAAGGGACCGTAGATGTGCTGGACAGTGTCTGTGTGACCAGGACAGGTGACGAGGAGCATCTGCGTGCTGAACCAGTGTGTGGGGGCCGGGAGAGTCACTCCCCAGGCAGGAGGCTGGCTGGGGCAAGGCTGGCTGTCCTGGGCTGGGAACAAGGTCTGAGCTGTCCTGCTGTTGCCCGGGGACAGAAGGCCCGAGAATCCCTGGGCACAGGCGCAGGCAGAGTGGCTCCAGCAAGAAGAGCTCGGCCAGGCAGCTGCACAGCCATGCTCCAGGTACACACTGGGTTCCACAGTGAGCGCAGTCGCGGTAACACGCTGTCGTCACACGGGGCTCCCCGACACGGGCGAAGCGACGTAGCATGCGGTCGCCACACGGGCTCCCCGAACTATCGGCGAGAGTCGCAATACGCTTGTCAGTTACATCGGCCTCGACTCATCGCTGAACGCGATGCGCTGTTCTCCCAAGGCCGGTGGTCGCTGACCACCCCCCCAACCCGGTTTGCTTTGGGCGCGACGCCGCATCAGCGCAGCACCGGGGAGGAGAGAGAGCCAACACCAGCCGGGCAGGGAGCATCCGCCAGGGGGTGTGCAGGAACAGAAGCCCAGGCGACGTCTGCACATTCGGAAGAACAAGCTCAGGAGCACCCACCAGAGGCTCGTGGCTGCAGAGTCTACGCCGCGGAAGGCTGTGCCTGTCATGGGACCCCTGAACAGCACCCAGACACGTCCAGTGGCTCCAACACCGATGCTCCCTGACAACCCTCCTGAGGGTGTGTCCAACTGGGGGAACCTGACAGAGCCCACGCTCATGTGGGGAGTGAAAGCAGCCAGGAAACGCCCGCTTGTCTCCCAGCACCGCCCCCACAAATACCCCAAAATAAGCCCGTGATTCCTCCACCACCAGAGACAGCACTCCACCTGCTTTCACACACAATGTCTGCCCTCACCTCGAAAACGCCGCTGAAACCCATTCTTCTGTAAAACGAAGCAAACTTCTGTCAACGGAATTCACGGTTTCCCGAAAAGGGACTTTTTAAAAACAAACAGTCCTGCTAAAACGACGCAGACTTTGGGGAATGGGCTCTGCCTCCTGGAGGTGGGACACATGGTACATCATACCGCAGCCCCCTCAAGAGAGAGCAGGGCCCCGCCAGAAAAGGAAGAAGGGCTGTTTATCCAGCCAATGGGCGAAATATCACCTAACTGACTCTGCAACCAGCAAACACGCACCTGCTAACGCTCAACGCAAATCCTTCATCTATGGCTGATCTCCTCCTTTATGGTCTGCAGGTTAAGACCATTTTAACAAAACCAGCCTCGCCCTTATCCACTTACAGGCAAAATGTCAAAACCTGGGAGACAGAGATCAGACAGAAACTCTGAAGGAGTGTAAAAGTTGATGTGATCTGAGAGAAAAAATTTCAATTAAAATATCAACAGAAAGCAGTGGGTCTCCCTCCCCCTTCAAGCAGGATGCTCTGGTTCAACTTGAGGTTTAGGCCACTCGCTCCAGACTTCTGAAACCCAGTGTGAAATCAGGTGGGCAGGCAGTGAGGCTCAAGCATAGTCCCAGCACAGGAGGCAGGGGCAGGAAGAGTGAGGATCCACCCGTCAGGAGATGGGAGACCATCCTGGCTAGCAGTGGGAAACCCCGTCTCTACTAAAAATACAAAAAATTGGCGTGGTAGCAGGTGCCTGGTGGCTACTCAGGGGCCTATAGAGGGCAGGAGAATGCGTGAGCCAGTGGGCTTGCCCAGTGGAGCCGAGATGCGCCTGCACTCAGCCTGGGGACAGAAGCCAGGACTCAAATCTCAAAAAAAAAAAAAAAAAAGAAAGAAAACTGGGTCTGATGGACCACTTGGGTGTGGCCCGCCACCCTGCCTGGATAGGGTGGATCAGATTGGCCACGTAGAGCCTAAGTTCTCCAGAGTTATATGGGGCTGCTCCGGGAGACTCCTACGTTTCCCAAGCCACATGGTATAAATAGAACTAAGTTATACAATATACCGCAGTGCAGACGCACATGTATTCTGCTTCCTAAGGCACTAATGAGACCTGAGATTAAACCCAAAGCCCGGCTGCGTGAGGCTCACGCCATCCCAGATCCAAGTAAGGTGGGATCACACACACAGAGTCAAGAGTTCAAGACCCTAGCCTGGCCAACATGGTAGAGCCCGTCTCTCTACTAGAAAGCATAAAAGAAACTAGCGAGGCCTGGTCAGAGCCGCGCCCTGTCATCCCAGCTATTCGGAGCCTGAGGCAGGAGAATCACTTGAACCGGGAGGGCGAGGTTGCGGTAAAACCGAGATAAGCGCCGCTGCACTCCAGCCTAGGCAGCAAAGAGAGACAAATCTCAACGCAAATAAAATAATAAATAAAGAAATAAAAATAAATAAATTTCCAGCCAACAGAAGTGGCCCAGCTGGAAACCACGCTGCATAAATAAATGCAGTATGTGGCGATATCTCAACCCGGCTCACCAAACCAGTTAGCCGAAATTCAGGAAGGAATGCAGGAGTATGCAATATGCCAGAGATTCCACCCGCTTAGCCAGCGTATGACAAAGTGAAGGATTTCCCAGGAAGGTTTATTCCAACCAGTGCAACGATATTATTTCTAAAATTAAAATCTGCCGTACCGTAGGAGCCATCCCAGGCTTTGGCGGCGGTTCCGCA
>NW_022169240.1:170521-171463 GCF_008728515.1 Papio anubis | reverse complement strand
TGCCTGTGAGTTGGAGGAAAAGATATTGATTAATATCGGGCTTTGAAATAGTTAGTTGACATTCCTTTTTTTTTTTTTTCCTTTAAAGAGACGGGGGTCTCGCTACGTTGCCCAGGCTGCTCTTGAACTGCTGGCCTCCAGCGATTCTCCTGCCTCAGCCTCCCAAGGCGCTGGGATCACAGGTGTGAGGCACCGTGCCCGGCCAGCCGCCGACATCTGTGGGATAAACAGCGAGCTCGTAGAAAGTGCGTACCCCAAACGAGAGAAGAGGTGACGGAGCTCAAAAACAGCGGGAGACAGAGATGCAGGATGAGACGTAAGCATCCATCACACGGATGAGCAGACGACATGGACATCAATGAACCGAGTGTTCCGGTTACAAGGCAAAGATCGGGCTGCAGAAAGAAAACAGCATTTGTGTATACGGGAGACACAGGAGACAGAAGGACATAGAAGATATACGGGAGACACAGGAGACAGAAGGACACAGGAGATACACGTGGCTTAAGGACCCAGAGGCTGCACATTGTTTTTGAGGTGGAAAAAGACAGAGCAGGCAGACAGTAAAGCTGGCGTCGCCGTACTAACATCCATGAAGTGACACAAGGCAATGGACAGACCCGGAGACGGACAGGCCACCGCAGAACACTGAAGAGGTCGGTCACGGGAGGACAGGATGACGCTAACTTTATCCGTGCCTGACAACGCAGCCTTGGCACTGATCGAGTAAACACCACTGGGCACAAACTCAGCACACCAGGAAAGGAAGACAACACCCACCCCGGGCACCAACACGGGGAAGGCCGGGACCCCCACCCTGGGCACTGACACGGGGAAGGCCAGGACCCCCACCCTGGGCACCGACGGGGGAAGCCGGGACCCCCACCCTGGGCACCGACGGGGGAAGCCGGGACCCCCACCCTGGGCACCGACGGGGGAAGC
>NW_022169240.1:156721-170405 GCF_008728515.1 Papio anubis | reverse complement strand
GCAGAGATGCCGCCCAGTCCCCCACCATGCGGGGCGCAAACTCACAGAGCAGAGGTGCCGCCCGTTGAGTTCAGACCAGCACCACACACGGACGGCCTCCCAAACGCACCTGGGGGAACCAGATGAGGAGCCAACCTCCTGCGATCTCCCTCCCAAAGTCAAAGATCAAACCCGAAATGCGGGGGAAGCCAGCCGATGGAGGTGCGATCCTCACGCTCAGGCCACACGCCCTGTCCGGCCACGCCGGGTGACACACGCCCCTGCGGACTTTACTGCCACGTTTCCTCTTTCCGTACAAGGCTGTTGGAACACGGCCGGGCACAGTGGCTCACACTTGTAATCCCAGCACTTTGGGAGGCCGAGGCGGGTGGATCACCTGACGTCGGGAGTTCAAGACCAGCCTGGCCAACACGGTGAAACCCCGTCTCTACTAAAAATATAAAATTAGCGGGGCGTGGTGGCGGGCGCCTGTCATCCCAGTAACTCCAGAGGCTGAGGCAGGAGAATGGCTTGAACTCAGGAGGCGGAGGTTGCAGTGAGCCGAGATCCCGCCATTGCACTCCATCCTGGGGGACAAGAGAGAAACTTCGTCTTAAAAAAAAAAAAAAAAAAAAAAAAAAGACTTTTGGAACACAGCCTCAAAATCCTGAAGTGCACACACACACAGAGGTTTACAGACTCTGACCTGGAGCCCTCAAACCCCCTCCAGATGCAGCCCCCGCTGCCTCCCTGGAACCCCTACGTTCCGTCCCGATGCAGAACCTGCACCACTCACCCCCAGTGTAGCCATGGGGCTGTCTACATGGGATGGGGGAGGGACGGGCCGTCCACACCCAGCAGGGCTGCCACGGGGCTCTCTATCCACTACCGTGTGCAGGGATGGGCCGTCCACACCCGGTGGGGCCACCATGCGGCTGTGTATACACGACTGTGTGCAGGGATGGGCCGTCCACACCCGGTGGGGCTGCCACGGGGCTCTCTATCCACTACCGTGTGCAGGGATGGGCCGTCCACACCCGGTGGGGCCACCATGCGGCTGTGTATACACGACTGTGTGCAGGGACCGGCTCTCACACACATGTGTGTGCACCACAAGCCAGCGTGGAATCGGTGAGGCCCGTTTTCAGCCTGTGTCCCCCACACTCCTACGCTGACGAGACAGCACTGCCATCTGGGCCAATGAAGGCGCTCACGGCACCCGAATCTCTGCTGTCCTTCTCCCATGCGGACACAATCGTACCACCAACCTCTAATGCTCCTAAAATGCCCAGAAGACCTTTATGCAAAATTTTCGTAAAAATCTCTTCACTTTTCATTCTCACTAAACACACATTTGTTCCGATGGCTCGTTTTAGAATAAAAATGTGTCTTCCATGAGCAAACATAAGGGCTTTTGTGAAATCCTAGATGTAAAAGGCTTACGAAGGCAACCTGCCCTTTGTGAGAAAATGTTTTTCTGAACATCCAAAGCTAACAGCATAGCTAGAAACAGGCAAAGCCGTGGGACATGAAGATGGCTCAGAATTCTGTCCTCACCCCGCAGGTGCCGTCTGCAGAGTGCAGCCTCCTCCCTGTTTCAAAGGCCCTGAGAGGACAGGCTCCAGCGGATTCAAAACCTGTCCACCTCATCTCAGGAAACGGCACGGTTCTCTCTGTCAACACAAGAGGAGGGAGGGACGAGGCTCCTTACACAGTTTCCATGGTTGCAGATTCTCGAAGGTTACAAGAAGGGTTCTGAACACCTTCCTTCCTCCTCACGATGAGACTCTCATCGGTGCCGACTATGAAACCGTGAATAGGTCATTGTTATGAAGGCAGTAAGAACTGAACGCAGACAGGCACACACCTGATACAAAAGCTACGGTCCCTGGGCAAGCTCACGGCTCCCGCACAAAACCTTCAGAAACCCTGAGCTCCTGTCCTGAGGGTTCTTTCCTGTCTTATGACATGTTTGTTAAGAACTTCTAATGAAACATTAAAATGTGTGCATATGCACCTGTATATGTTTGTGTGTATGCACCTGTGTGTATGCACCTATGTATATGTGTGTACGCACCTGTGTGTGTATGCACCTGTGTATGTGTGTATGCACCTGTGTGTGTGTGTTTGTGTATACGCACCTGTGTATGTGTGTGTGCACCTGTGTATGTCTGTGTGTACGCACCTGTGTATGTCTGTGTGTACGCACCTGTGTGTGTGTTTGTGTGTACGCACCTGTGTATGTGTGTTTGTGTGTACGCACCTGTGTATGTGTGTGTATGCACCTGTGTGTGTGTATGCACCTGTGTATGTGTGTGTACGCACCTGTGTGTGTATGCACCTCTGTATGTGTGTATGCACCTGTGTATGTGTTTGTGTATACGCACCTGTGTATGTGTTTGTGTATACACCTGTGTATGTCTGTGTGTACGCACCTGTGTATGTCTGTGTGTACGCACCTGTGTGTGTTTGTACGCAACTGTGTATGTGTGTGTATGCACCTGTGTGTGTGTGTATGCACCTGTGTGTGTACCTGTGTGTGTTTGTGTGTATGCACCTGTGTGTATGCACCTATGTGTGTGTGTATGCACCTGTGTGTGTGTGTATGCACCTGTGTGTTTGTGTGTATGCACCTGTGTATGTGTGTTTGTGTGTATGCATCTGTGTGTGTGTATGCACCTGTGTGCACCTATGTGTGTTTGTGTGTATGCACCTGTGTGTGTGTATGCACCTGTGTATGTGTTTGTGTATACGCACCTGTGTATGTGTGTATGCACCTGTGTATGTCTGTGTGTACGCACCTGTGTATGTCTGTGTGTACGCACCTGTGTGTGTTTGTCTGTACGCAACTGTGTATGTGTGTGTATGCACCTGTGTGTGTGTGTATGCACCTGTGTGTGTACCTGTGTGTGTTTGTGTGTATGCACCTGTGTGTATGCACCTATGTGTGTGTGTATGCACCTGTGTGTGTGTGTTTGTGTGTATGCATCTATGTGTGTGTATGCACCTGTGTGCACCTGTGTGTGTTTGTGTGTATGCACCTGTGTGTGTGTATGCACCTGTGTGCACCTGTGTATGTGTGTATGCACCTGTGTGTGTGTTTGTGTGTATGCACCTGTGTGTGTGATGCACACGCACACATGTTTATCTCCAAATACCCCATTCTAACGTTCTAGAATACAGGCAGCCGGTCTGATAAAAATCACGGGTTAGGTGGATACCAAAACTACTGAGTAGCTTCCAGAAATTAGAGAAGAACTAAATAAACGGATAGAAATTTAATCAAGGAAGTGCAAGATGTGTACCTGGGAAACTATACAACGTAGCTGAACAAAACCTGAATAAACGGAAAGTCCTTTGCTGGTGGATTGGAAAATATTATTAAGGTGTCAATGAACCCAAATTGATCCACAGATTCAAAGCAATCCCAATCAAAATTCCAACAGGCTTTTCTTGCTGGAAAGCGACTTTTAAAGAACAGGCTTGGACTCATACTACCGGCTTTCAAAATTTGCTGGAAAGTTACACTAACCTGGACAGGGCCATGAAGGTGAGGGGATGCACATACAGCAACGGGATGAACATAGTAACGAACCCAGATGTACGTACTCAACTGACTTCCAACAACACAATTCCATGGGGGAAAAAGAGTCTTCGACATACGGTGCTGGGGTCCCCCCCATACCTCACCTCATACCACGCAGAAAAACTGACCTGAACCGGATCACAGGCCGAAACGCAAACCTAAAACCACGAAGCTTTCTGAAGACAAATAGAAAATGTTTGACACCTTGGGCTATACAAACAGTTTGTAATAAGACACAAAAAATAAAGAGTCATAAAAAAGCTGAGAAACTAAACACTTCTGCTCTTTGAAAGACACTGAAGAAAATAAAAAGCAAGCCGGACTCGAGAGAAATAGGCACAAACCACGTTACCTTACCAAGGACTCGCCCACAGTTTTACGCAAAGAGCTCTCGCAACTCAGTGAAAACATAACCCGATTTAAAAAGCACACAAACGATCTGAACAGGTGCTTCACGGCGGAAACCACATGAATGGAAAATAAGCACCTGAAAATCCCTCGGCGTCACCAGGCCACAGGGAAATGCGATCGAAACCGTGCCCTGCTGGCCGGGTGTCCTTGCCCTCGCCTGTCATCCCAGCACTTTGGGAGGCCGAGGTGGGAAGATCCCTTGAGCCCAGGCGTTTGAGACCCGCCTGGGCAACACAGCAAGACCCCATCTCTACAAAAATTATAAAAGTGGCCGGACGTGGTGGCAGATACCTGTGGTCCCGGTTTTCAGAAGGCTGAGGTGAAGGCTGCAGTGAGCTACGATCACGCCACTGCACACCAGTCCGACAACAGAGCGAGACTCCGAGTCAAAGAAACAAACAAGAGAAACGGTCACACATTCATCGGAATGGCTGAAATTACAAAGGCCAGCAGCATCGAGGGTTGGTGAGTGTGGAAGAGCTGGGGGAGCACCCTCCCACGTGGCGGGTGGAAACGTGAGATGGGAAAACCACTTTGGAAGAGAACAGGCCTCCTTCAAGCTTTTTTGTTGCTAAGTTTCTTTAAACTTACGCTTACCATACAAGCCAGCAATTCCACACCGAGGCATTTACCCAAGAGGAGATCATCCATCCACACGAACCCGCACGTGCATGTTCACAACAGCCTGACTCCTAATACACAAAGAGAGGAAACAACTCACATGGCCATCCATGTTCAATGGATACACCGTGGACCATCCTCACCACAGAACCCTACACAGGTACGAAAGGAACCAAGACGGATGCAACCACAAGGTCCAGTCTTAGACACACGACGCTGAGTTCTAGAGGGGGACGGAACGCACAACGCTGACTTCTAGAGGAGGAGGGGACAGAACGCACGATGCTGAGTTCTAGAGGGGACAGAACGCACAATGATGAGTTCTAGAGGGGACGGAATGCACAATGGTGAGTTCTAGAGTAGGACAGAACGCACAATACTGAGTTCTAGAGGAGGATGGAACATATGATGCTTAGTTCTACAGAGGGTGGAACGCACAATGGTGAGTCCTAGAGGAGGACAGAACGCACAATCCTGAGTTCTAGAGGAGGCGGAACGTACAATGCTGAGTTCTAGAGGAGGATGCAATGCACAATGCGCTGAGTTCTAGAGGGGGCGGACCACCACGATGCTGATTCTACAGAGATACCGCGATATTGAGTTCTAGAGTAGGACAGAACGCAGAATGCTGAGCTCTGAGGGAGAAAACTTTCAAGGTGAGTTCCAGAAAGGACAAGCATATAATGCTGAGTTCTAGAGGAGACAGAGCCTAGCAGCTGAGCTCTAGAGGAGAGCAGGCTGGTTCCAGAAGGACAGAACACATAATGCTGAGTTCTAGAGGGGACAGAACGCACAAAAGAGAATTCTAGAGATGGAACGCACGATGCTTAGTTCTACAGAGGGCGGAATGCACAATGGTGAGTTCTAGAGGTAGTAGAAAAAGCAGCTCATCTGGCCAGGCGCGGTGGCTCACGCCTGTATTCCCAGCACTTTGGGGGAGAGCCCGGTAGGCCGGATCACTTGAGATTAGGGAGTTGAGACCAGCCTGGCCAGCATGGGTGAAACCCCATCTACTAAAACTACAAAAATTAGCGAGGAGGCGTGGTGGTGAGGGCACCTGTAGTCCCAGCTGCCTGGGAGGCTGAGGCCGGAGAATCATCTGAACTGCAGCAGGTGGCGGTTACAGGGAGCCGAGACTGTGACATTGCACCACAGCCTGGGAGACAAGAGCGAAACTCCACCTCAAAAAAAAAAAAAAAGCAGGTCATCGACATGAAGTTCTTACTTCCCCTTGTAACAACTTACTTTAAAGGTGCATTTAGGGTGCCCCCAGCAGAAGCACCCTGGCTTGTATCATCAGCCCATCAATACTGGCATTTCCTTTCCTTTTTTTTTTTTTTTTTTAGAGACCGGGTCTCACTTTGTTGCCCCGGTGGGAGTGCAGTGGCACAGACATAGCTCACTGCAGCCTCGAACTCCTGGGACCCTCCTGCCTCAGCCTCACAAGCAGCTGGGACTTCAGGCATGAACCACCATGCCTGGCTGATTTTATTATTTTATAGACATGGGGGAGTCTCGCTCTGTTGCCCAGGCTGGGCGCAAACTCCTGCCCTCAAGTGATCCTCCCTCCTCGGCCTCCCAAAGTGCTGGGATTCAGCCACTGCACCCGGCCAACGCTCACATTTTCTAATTTGTACCAGTTTCTCTTCCCCAGAGATGGGAGGGAGCCGTTGCAAGCACCCCTTTCAAACACACAGTGCAATCTCTCTGCTCAGTAACGGTGAAGGTGCAGATAACATAAAACAGCCACGGCAGCGCTGGTTACGTCCGCTTTGGATGCGCCACGTAATGTTTTCACAACGGACATATGCCTTCCCTTTCACCCTTGCCGGGGGAGTTCAACGGACCTAGAACGAACCCTCCCGACAGCTCATACCCAACCTTGTACCTGTGTGGTGAGAAAACGCTGTTTCATTTATGAAAATCTTTTCCTCATCCCTTTTGTCCCAATGAACAGACACCTCCTTCTAAGTTATTCACTTACTGGACACATCCTTCTAAGTTATTCACTTCTGAAGGAAGCCACAGGTCCCAAACAAGAAGACACGTTTAAAGCAAACCTGAGGTCCCAGACAAGCTCAGTCACCGCTTTCTGAAAACTCTTCGCATCTCCTAAGCACAGAATCCGGCCCACTGCACACCCCGGCCGCCACGCCATGATCCACACGCATCCTTCCTTCTGCCTCTCCCGTTAGACCACTCCAGTCGCTCAACACGACCTGAACATCTTACCCTTTTTCTTTTTTTTTTCTTTTTTTTGAGACAGAGTCTCTCTCTGTTGTCCAGGCCGGAGTGCAGTGGTGTAATGTCGGCTCACTGTAACCTCTGCCTCCCGGGTTCAAGTGATTCTCCTACCTCAGTCTCCCGAGGAGCTAGGATTACAGGCGCCCGCCACTACGCCCGGCTAATTTTTGTATTTTTGGTACAGACGGGGTTTCACCGTGTTGGCCAGGCTGGTCGTGAACTCCTGACCTCAGGTGATCCACCCGCCTCCCAAAGTGCTAGGATTACAGGCGTGAGCGACTGTGCCTGGTCTCATTTTCACAGTCTGCCGCCCGTCATCTCTCCTGGAGCGGCCTCCCTTGGTCCCGTCCCCCGATACCCATCAAACTCAGTGCATTTCCCAAGTCCTGCTACTCACTTCCTCCTCAAAACTTTCTCCAGGATAGAAACGACCTCTGCCTGCTGTGAACACCTTTGGAACTTAATTTCCTCTTGTTAGAGGCTTGTTGCCCGATGTACAGAATATATTATCTTTTCCCATGCACCCAGATGGCCTCGTTTGCGCAGACCTGACCTTCCGTCGATATTCCCAGCCGTAGGAGAATTCATGCGAAGTCACAACATTCAAGCATTGACCTTAGTGTCTGGCTGTCATTCAACACGTTTAATGACAAAATGGCAGCTCATCGGCAACCCCACTGAGGACGCAAGCCGTGGAGGGGAAGCCATCATCACGAGGGCACGCTTCTTGAGTCCTGGTCCTCCCCTCACATACAACTTCCTCAGTAAATGAGGGATGTGGGCAAGACTTCCCAAAGTGCTCAGGTTTTGCAGCTCACCGGGAAAGTGCATTGGGCCGGAGCTCAAGAGATGCGTCCTGGGGCCCTGAGTCCCCTCCTGGATCGGGATCGGGAGGGCCTGAGCCAGGCGGTCTCCAAGCTGCCTCCATTTCTAGTTCACATTTTCATCGAGACGTACTTTTGGAAAACGTTCTAGATCGATCAGAACACGTCGGACAACCACCAGGAATTTAGAACCCAAGGAGCTCACCTCGGATTGCCACCCACCTCTCCCTCAGCAAGTAGAGGCTGGTCCATTGGGGCTGCAAAACTATGGTGCTACATAAATAATCACTTTGTGACATGCTTATTAGTGCTGCTGATGGGAGGCCGGTGTTCAGCGGAAAACATTTCAAATAGTATAAACAAGTTCCAAGGGAACATTCTGAGTATTTCAGGCGTCCACCGTATACTCGGGTCACAAGACGCACCGGCCATATGTGCGTCTAAAACATCTGGAAGCAATGTTTTATTGCTTTAAACTGCATAGTATAAAACGACAGGAAGCATTTTTAAAAATACACTGCTGTCGGCGGGCGCGGTGGCTCACGCCTGTCATCCCAGCACTTTGGGAGGCCGATGTGGGCGGATCACGAGGTCAGGAGATCGAGATCAACCTGGCTAACAAGGTGATATCCCATCTCTACCAAAAATACAAAAAATTAGCCAGGCACGGTGGCAGCGCCTGTAGTCCCAGCTACTCGGGAGGCTGAGGCAGGAGAATGGCGTGAACCCGGGAGGCGGAGCTTGCAGTGAGCCGAGATGGTGCCACTGCACTGCAGCCTGGGTGACAGAGCAAGACTCCGTCCCCCCCCCCCAAAAAGAAAAGAGACTGGGGCTGCAAACTTGCTTCACCTTTTGACCTGGGGGGGCCTAACTATACTGCATTTACATGTTAAGTCTCCACTGCAAGGTCAACTTGGCAGTAGGTAACATGCATATTTGTTCAATACCCATGGGCCAGGACTCCCTCGGTGAATATCCATAGCGCTTCCTGTAACTTCTTGCATATATACACTTGGCCAACCCACTCAGCATAAATTCCTGTCTCATCTTTTCTTCCCCCCAAGTGCTTGCTTTTAGTTTAGTTTTGTTTTTTTTTTTTCCGAGATGGAGTCTTGCTCTGTTGCCCAGGCTAGAGTGCAGCCTCAGCCTCCCAGGTTCTAGTGATTCTCCTGCCTCAGCCTCCCGGCTTAGCTGAGATTACAAGCACATTAGCCGGAGGCTGTGCGTCTCACCTGAAGTGAATAATCACCTTCTGTGAAATAAATGACGTTTAAGAAATACAGCGGGCTTTTGGAGGCTGAGGCGGGAGGATTGCTTGGACTCAAGAATTCCAGAGCACTCTGGGTAACATAGCAAGACCTCTGTCACGCAGAATACAAAATTAGCCCCACCAGCCTGAGGGTGCCATGTAATCCCAGCTACTGGGAGGCTGAGGGGCGCGTGGCTCACGCTGTGGTTGTGCCACTGCACTCCAGTCTAGAAGACAGAACAAGACCCTGTCTCCAAAAACATATAAAATAAATAAAAAGGGCGAGAGGCGCAGTGAACAGCGTCTGTCATCCCAGCTTGCGTTGGGAGAGGCAGGATCACCCTGAGGTCAGGAGTTGGGGAACAAAGCCCTGGCCAATATGGGTGAGAGCTACATCTCTACTAAAAATAGAAAAATAGGCGGACGTGGTGGCGAGGCCTGTCATCCAGCTCACCGGGGAGGCTGAGGCAGAGAATGTCAGCTTGAACCGGAGGCCCGAGGAGGAGTGCAGTGAAATACAGGGTGGGCCATTAGCCGGGCGTGAAACAAGACCCGTCTCACGATAAAGTAAATTAAAATAAAATAAGAAGGCGAACCACGGTGGCTCACGCCTATCATCCCAGCACTTTAGTGACCGAGGCGAGGTGGATCACTTGAGATCACGAAGTTGAGGACCAGCCCTGGCCAATATAAGGTGAAAACCCATCTCTACCCAAAAGCATCTGGCAAGCGGACATAGTGGTGAGCGCTAATCATCAAGCTCCTCGGAGGCTGAGGCAGAGAATAACGAACCGAAGTGAGGAGGTTGCAATGAGCGAGATCAGACCGTGTGAGCGACACAACAAGACTCGATAAAATTAAATTATTAAAATAAAATAAAGAATGGAATAGAATAGTATAAAATAAAGAAGAAGAAAGCCTTTGTACCTTTATAAATTGGTGTGATATTTAGGTTAACAAGTGTCAATGACGGAATGTTCAACGGAGTCACAACTTTCTGAAGTATTAGGGCGGGTGTGTGTGTGTGGGGTGGGTCGGGGCGGGGAACAGACTCAGTATGAAACCGTTTTGGGGTCTGACGCTCTCCCACCTGCCTCCACCGCGCAGCCACGCGTCCGCTATGCTTCCAGAGCCACCTGCGCAGGTGTCAGCGGAAGGAAGAGTCACTTACTCCTCTCGTCCCTGCGGATCTACGGGTGCCTCGAGCGTGGGGCGCGTTCCTGGGGCTGGAGGCGGCGCCAGGAGCAGCAGGGCCGGAGCCGAGGGAGTTGCCGCGAGGGAGGTCAGCCGCCGGGTCTGGGGGCGGCGAGCGGGGCTGCGGGCCAGGCCCCGGGAGGCTCCCCGTCCCCCGCGGTCCGCAGGTCTCGCCCGGGCGCCTTGATCCGGCGCAGGCAGTCCTGCAGCATCCGCTGCGTGCCGGCCTCGCTGGTGGTACAAGGGTTTCAGCTCGTCCACCTTCATCTTCAGCACCGGCTGCCTGGGATGCCCGGGCGGCGGGCTGGGCCGGGGACGCCCAGACGCCCGCACCGCCCGAGGCTTCGGTCCGGCCGGACGGCCAGGGATGCAGAGCCCGCCCGCTGGGGCGCGGCGCCGGGGAACAAAGGCCAGCCCGCGCCCCGGGAACTGCGCAGACTCTTGAGACGGGACCGAGGAGGGCGCGGTCGGGCCTGCTTCTTCTCACGGCGGCTTCAAGGCTGGGCGCGATCTGAAACAGCAGCGCCCGCGTGGGCGATCACTGCGCCGCGTCATCGCCACGACGTCATCACCGGGCGACGCCGCCGCTGGCCCCGCGCGCACCGCGGCCCCTCGGAGCCTTTGCAGGAGGCTTTGGTGGGGGCCAAGCGGCTGCGGTCAGGACGGAGGAGGGGCTGTGGCGGCCGTCCCGCCCGAGCTCTTTCTGCGTTTTGGGATTTCAGAGGTGCGGCCCATGGCGGCCAGGCGGCCTTAGTGCTGCGGAGATGCGAGCATGCGCAGTGCGTGCCTGCCAGAGCGAGGGGAGGGGCAGCCTCCGCATGGAGCATGCGCCGTGCGTAGCGGTGCAGGCGCTTCGTTCGGGAGGCCGGTCGGGTGAGCATGCGCAGTGCCTGCCCGCGGGGCGCGAGGCTGAGGCTGGAAGGTGTGTGAGCGGGCGGGGCTGGGGGACGGGAGTGCGCCTGCGCAGTGGGAGGCACCGGGAACGAGCGAGCATGCGGGGTGCGCGCCCGCCGAGCTCGGGAGCGAGCGTGCGGCCTGCGGGAGCGCGCGGGGGAAAAATAAACGCAACTTTTCAATATAAGGGGCTCTGGGGCCGAAATTTGTTTGTTGAAAGCTTCCTGCTTATCAGACAGCAAAGACAGGTTGGAGGCGTTGGAGCCCTGTAAACGTTGGAGTTCTGGGATGAGCGTCCAATGCTTTGAAAATTGCAAAAATCGTCTACGTCCGGGGATCTGACGTTAGTTCTTTAAATAACTTGACCCAGGGGTTGTGTCTGTTTGTGCTTTCAACCACATAAAGACATTGCATTATCTTCTCTGGCACACATGCACGTCTTTCCTTTACGTCTTGCCCCCCCTCCTTTTATTAATGTTTTTATCAAAATAGGGTTTCAGCTGGGTTTGCGCCAGCACAGAGAATAGGTCAAGGTCTTTTATGAGCCAGGGTCTCCTACTTCTGAGTTGCATCGTCGACTGGACTCAATAGGAACTTTTTTGGTTTATGTATTTATTTGTTGTGAGATGGAGCCTGGCTCTCTGTTGCCGGAGCTGGAGTGCAATGGTGAGATCTCGGCTCACTGCAACCTCTGCCTCCTGGAGTTCAAGGATCATCCTGCCTCAGCCTCCCGAGCTGGGATTACAGGAATTGCCCAAATCTACACCACCTTATTCAATTTTTTGTGCTTTAATGGGGTTTCATCATCTCGTGGGCTGGTCTCACTCCTGACCTCAAATGATCCCTGCGCCTCGGCTGAAGTGCTGGGATTGCAGTGACTGCAACCAGAGCCTAAGTAGCTCTTCCGTTCGTTTGGGGTGGGGTTTGGTCGGTCACCCAAGCTGCGATCTTAGCTCAGTGCAGCCTTGATCTCCCGGCTCAAGGAATCCTCCAACCTCAGCCTTCCAAGCAGCTGGGACGACAGGCACACGCCACCTTGCCTGGCTAATTTTTAATTTTGTTGTTGATAGGGAGAAGGTCTGGCTCTGTTGCCTAAGCTGGTCTCACACTCCTGGCCTCAAGCCCTCCTCCTGCCTTTGCCTCTGTCTTGGCCTCCTGGGATTCCAGGCGTGAGCCACCGCGCCCGGCGTCAGTCACTCATCAACGATGGTTTTGTGTTGCGTCCGTCCTGATTTCAATTTCAGGTTGTGTGCCATGACTGGACATAAAAATCCGAGCGCTCTTGGTCAGAAGAGCCGCATCACGCAGGAATTCTGTGAACTTATTTTGACGAACCGGGAAGCACACGTGTGTGTGTGTGTGTGCGCCTGTGCGCGACGCCGTGATTTCTGCGGGGCAGTGGATATATTAATACGAATCTGTTTGGGAGTTAACAATGCTCTCCTACACGAAGCGTCTTTTCAAAGAACAAGCGTGGTGTTCATTGAGTCCCTGTGTGAGGCATCACTGCGGTTGTGAGGGGAAAGGGTTCCTTTCAGCTAACTTCCAGAGCACATCTGCCAGAGTCCTGAGCAGTGTGAGGCCAGGGCCCAGGCTGAAATAGGCTCAGGGCGAAGCAAGAATGTGCCTTCAGTCTGTGCTGGGGCCTCGGCACAGGCTCTGCTGGGGGAGAACAGAGAGGTGCTGTCGGGCCCCCAGGCTGTGGGAACGGTGTGCTTGCTGGGATGTGGCCATTCCATTATCCAGAGCACCTTTCACAGCGGGATGGGCCCTGCCTGTTCGGGTCTGTCCGTCTTGCAGGGCTGCTGGGTGGCCAGCGGAATCGTCCTGGGGAGACAGGTGAGGAGCAAAGGAGCCGGGTGCAGTGAGAAGCTCATGACTTATCATCCCAGCACTTTGGGAGGCTGAGGCAGGAGGATTGTTCGAACCCAGGCAAGTCGAGACCAGCCTGGGCAACATGGCAAGACCCCATCTCTAGAGAAAATGTAAAATGTAAAAGTTAGCTGGACATCGTCGTGTGCACCTGTGGTCCCAGCTACTCGGGAGGCTGAGGTGAGAAGATTGATTGAGCCTGGGCGGTTGAGGCTTCAGTGAGCCGAGATCTCACCACCGCTTTCCAGCCTAGGCAGGCGTGAAAGATCCGTCCCTAAAAACATTAAATTTTAAAAAGCAACCAGACGTGGTGGCTCACACCTGTCATCCCAGCACTTTGGGAGGTCTGGGGGCGCTGAGTCAGGAGTTGAGGCCAGCAAATAACAGAGTGAAACCCGTATCTAAAATGCTTAGGCCACGATGTGGTGCCCGTCATCCCTGCAGGAGGCTGAGCAGGAGGGCTCGCTTGAACCAGGGAGGTTGCGGTGAGCGGCTTGCTCCGTGCTGCTGCCAGTCAGCAGGTGAAACAAGCCGAGACTGATCTCAAAATGAAAGTAAAAAATAAACTCAAGAGCGAGGGGAGGGGGAAAGAGTAGAGGAGAAAGATCCCACGAGGAGCTTCCTTGAGAGGGAGGAGGTGAGAAGGTGCAGAACCACATGACGGTTTGTGGGAAACCAGCTCCTCGCTACCCTGACGGGTCTCCTGTGTGGCCACAGCCTCTGCTGCAGCCCAGGGCCCCACGTTGTAGTTCCACCTGCAGCTGCTCGAAGTGCAAAGCCTCTGCATGGCGATGCTCTAGCAATGCAGCT
>NW_022169240.1:155838-156433 GCF_008728515.1 Papio anubis | reverse complement strand
TTGGGCGGCCGAGGCGGGCGGATCACCTGAGGTCAGGAGTTCGAGACCAGCCTGACCAATATGGTGAAACCCCATCTCTACTAAAAATACGAAAACGAGCCGGACATGGTGGCGGGCGCCTGTCATCCCAGCTCCTCGGGAGGCTGAGGCAGGAGAATCGCTTGAACCCGGGAGGCGGAGGTCGCAGTGAGCTGAGATCAGGCCATTAGCCCGGGCGACAGAGCAAGACCCCGTCTCACGATAAAATTAAATTAAAATAAAATAAAGAGAGGCCGGGCGCGGTGGCTCATGCCTGTCATCTCAGCACTTTGGGCGGCCGAGGCGGGTGGATCACTTGAGGTCACGAGTTCGAGACCAGCCTGGCCAATATGGTGAAACCCCATCTCTACTAAAAATATGAAAATGAGCCGGACATGGTGGCGGGCGCCTGTCATCCCAGCTCCTCGGGAGGCTGAGGCAGGAGAATCGCTTGAACCCGGGAGGCGGAGGTTGCAGTGAGCCGAGATCAGGCCATTAGCCCGGGCGACACAGCAAGACTCCGTCTCACGATAAAATTAAATTATTAAAATAAAATAAAGAGAATGGAATAGAATAG
>NW_022169240.1:119246-155010 GCF_008728515.1 Papio anubis | reverse complement strand
CGCGGAGGCAGGAGAATGGCTTGAACCCGTGGGGCGGAGGTTGCAGTGAGCCGCAGATGGCGCCACTGCTCCTCCGGGCTCAGCTTTTATTAGAGCGGTGACGCCTCCAAAAAAAAAAAAAGACGGTAACTGTGTCAGGAAGAGGCCAGGCACTCTGACGGATACCTCCTCCCAAACCTGCGAAGGACGGGATGGAAAGGGTGCTGTGTGTCAAGGTTCCCAGGGACGTCTGCAAGCTGTGGGGCTTTTCATGAGCTCCCTGGAGAGACCGCGCCGGTGAAGGTCTTCCTGCCTCTTCGTAACTGCTTCAGGCCGTGTCCTCATCCATCTTCCAGAAACCAAGAGCCCTTCACACAATCCCCCGCTTTTGTCCCGAGCGGCCTCCGCCGCCACTTGCTTGGCAAAATAAAAGGTAAGTGGGAAAAGGCCCGATTTCCGTTTTCATCTCTAATTGAATTCTCTCCTGACCTGTCGGTTCCCCCACGGCTGTGTGTCAGGTTTTGATGATGAGGAAAAGAAACTCTGTGTTTGGATAATACGATGTTCAGCAAAACCTTCAACTCAATTTCCTGTCCCCGGAGACAGTGTATCTTCTAGGATTGAATGAAATCCCTTATTCACAGGGAACACGTTCCAGTTTGATCTGAATATTCAGCGTGCCGCCGCGGCCGCGGTGATGGATGGCGTGTGGAAATACCAGGGCTCCAGCCATCAGACGTCCGCTACTGGAAGAAATAATGAAGCCCATTCAGTATTCTATCAGGCGCCGAAATGTGCCTTGCATGGCGAGGGCCCCGGCCTTCTCTGATTACCTTACTCATCACATCTCCGTTTAAAAGGAGAAAAAAAAAAAAACGTAGTGTGGTCACCAATGAGGAATTAATGGAAGCGAGACCCGGCGACGGATGCGGGGCCGAGGGCCAGAGGCGGCCGCCACGTGCCGCTGTGTACATGAAGTCGCAGAGATTCCAGGGACGAGTGAGGTCGCGTTGTCAGAAGCTGCTGGGCCGGGTGAACCTGACAACTGTCTCCTAAGATGAATTTAGAAAAGGGGAAGGTTAAATCTTTGGAGGTGATGGAGGATCAGAAGCCCATCCTGACCGACACAGGGCCGTCGCCAGCCCGTAAGATGAGGCTTCTGATTTCCAGGGTGCGGACGGGACTCAGAACCGGGGGTGGGACCGTGTCAAGCCTGGGAATCGGCGGCCAGAAATGAAAAGATTCTGAGCCTGGGACGAGCGGACCCAGATTCTCGGTGGCCGGGCTCTGTGGTGGCTTTTTATCATATTCTAGGAGACTTTCGGGAGGAAATGTTTGCAAAGGACACACTGACGGCGTTTTCTTTTCTCTCTCTCTCTCTTTTTTTTTTCTTTTTTTTTTTTTGAGACTGCGTCGCGCAGGCTGGAGGGCCGTGGTGCAATCTCAGCTCAGCAAACGCCGCCTCCCGGGTTCCAGCAATTCTCCTGCCTCAGCCTCCCGAGTAGCTGGGATGACAGGCACCTGCCACCAAGCCCGGCTATGTTTTATATTTTTAGCAGAGACGGGGTTTCACCGTGTTGACCAGGCTGGTCTCGAACTCCTGACCTCAGGTGATCGGCCATTTCAGCCTCCCAAAGTGCTGGGATGACAGGCGTGAGCCACCGCGCCCGGTCAGCATTTTCTATCTTTAGTTCACCCACTGACTGCGTGTATTTTTGTGTTGTTCACTGTAGTAATACATGTCATGTGCCTATCTCTGATTGAACTCATTGGAAACAGGTTTTCCTGTGTGCATCTCTTATTTTTCTTGGTAATGCGTGGGGCTGAGGGTTTCTTTCTGTCTTTCTCTCTTTTTCTCTCTCTTTCTCTCTTCCTTTCGAGACAGGGCCTCGCTCCGTTACCCAGGCTGCAGTGGGGTTTTACGATCACAGCTGCAACCTCCACCTCCCAGGCTCAAGTGATCCTCCAACCTCGGCCTCCCGAGCAGCTGGGACTGCAGTGGTCACCTGCGCCGCCTATTTTTCATCTTTTCTAGAGGCAGGGTTGTGACTATGTTGCCCAGGCTGGTCTCAAACTCTTGGCCTCAAGCAATCGTCCTGCCTCAGCCTCCCAAAGTGCTGGGATTTCAGGCGTGAGCCTCCACATGCAGCCTGGAATCCATTTAATAAGTACCTACCTTCCTCTTATCCACGACCCAGAACGTCATCACACTGTAAGCAGTCATTTAGGGTTTTGAAATAATTATATTTTTAATTTTCTTGTTTTGAGGCCAGTCTCACAGCCGCCCAGGCTGGAGTGCGGTGGCGATCTCGGCTCACTGCAGCCTCCCCTCCCGGAGTTCGCGCCATTCTCCCTGCCTCAGCCTCCCGAGTAGCTGGGACTACAGAGGCACCCTGCACCACCTCGCCCGGCTAATTTTTGTATTTTAGTAGAGCGGGTTTCACCGTGTGTTAGCAGCCAGGATGATCAACTCCTGACCTGCGTGATCCGCCCGTCTTGGCCTCCCAAAAGTGCGTGGGATTACAGGCGCATGCCATCACTTCCGGCTAATTTTTGTATTTTTACTAGAGATGGAGTTTCGCCATGTTGACCAGGCTGGTCTCGAACCCCGGACCTCAGGTGATCCACCCGCCTCGGCCTCCCAAAGTGCTGGGATGACAGGCGTGAGCCACCGCCCACGGCCTGGCTTCTTATTTGGAAATAGCGTCTTTGCAGATGTGATTAACTGAAGGACCTGGAGATGAGATTGTCCTGGAGTAGGACCGGTCCTGAATCCAATGACGGGCATCCCTCTGAGAGACAGAAGAGGAGACACAGACCCAGAGGAGGAGGCCACGTGGAGACGGACGCAGAGACTGGAGTGATGCGGCCAGAAGCCCAGGGACGCTGGGAGCCCCCGGGAGCTGGGAGAGGCAGGAAGGAGCCTCCCCTGGGGACTCCAGAGGGAGCGCGGCCCTGAGATACCTTCATCTCAGACTCATAATATGTCCAGGACAAGGACAGGATCGATTCCTGTTGTTTTAAGCTGCCAATGTGTGGTCACTTTACTCCCTGGCAACCCCCCTGTCACTGCCACAGCGAATGTACTGGAGATGTGGACCCATCTGTACGTCCGTGTGCTTTGTGTGAGCAGAAAATCCGGACGTGGTCGTCAAACGGCCCAGAGGGACTTGCTGAGAAGTGGCCAGAGGAGGCTGCCCCAGACACCACGGCCGTCTCCTCCTGCCCCCGCCCCCCACACACACACCCTCCAGGACTGAAGAGGCCGTGGGCTCGCCGGGCAGGCACCATCTGCCGTCTTTGTCTTCCGAAGGAGCCTGTGTGGAAGGGACGCCTCCGGGGAAAACAGCTGCCCTCTGGGTGCCGTTCTGGTTATTTTCAGGCCTCCTCTTCGTGCCCCAGAGGTCAGGGAGCAGCAGATTTCAGGACGCCTCGGCCACGCGCTGTGTTAGTGCTGCCGTGACTTTCTGGTTCCAGAATCCCAGGAATGCGATTCACTCTTAATCCCCACCTTCAAGGCTCTGTCAGGCATTTCCGTGCAGAAACACACTGTTTTTTTTTTTTTTTTTTTTTTTTGAGACAGAGTCTTGCTCTGTTTCCCAGACTGAAGAGCAGTGGTGCAAGCTCGGCTCTCACTGCAGCCTCTGCCTCCCGGGTTCAAGCGATGCTCCTGCCTCAGCCTCCCGAGTAGCTGGGATTACAGGCGGCCACCAGCACACCCAGCTGATTTTTTGTATTCTTTGTAGAGATGGGGTTTCGGCCGGGCGCGGTGGCTCACGCCTGTAATCCCAGCACTTTGGGAGGCCGAGACGGGCGGATCACGAGGTCAGGAGATCGAGACCATCCTGGCTAACATGGTGAAACCCCGTCTCTACTAAAAAAATACAAAAAAAAAAGAAAAAACTAGCCGGGCGAGGTGGCGGGCGCCTGTAGTCCCAGCTACTCAGGAGGCTGAGGCAGGAGAATGGCGTGAACCCGGGAGGCGGAGCTTGCAGTGAGCTGAGATCCGGCCACTGCACTCCAGCCTGGGCGACAGAGCGAGACTCCGTCTCAAAAAAAAAAAAAAATGCAAAAATTAGTCGGGCGTGGTGTCGGGCGCCTGTGATCCCAGCTACCTGGAGGCTGAGGTGGGAGAATCGCTTGAACCCGGGAGGCGGAGGTTGCAGTGAGCTGAGATGGTGCCACTGCACTCTAGCCTGGTCAACAAAGTGAGACTTTGTCTCAAAAAAACAGAATGCTGTATTATTATATACATATGTGCGTGTCTACAACACATTGCATATTATATAAACGTATAATTCAGTATTATATACTGTAAGACAATATGAGTTATATTTACTATATTACAGGTGCTGTTTGGCTTATGACAGGTGACATTCTGATACACTCATCCTGAGTTGAAAAATATCCGAATCCAAAATGTGCATTTGTACAAAAAAAAAAACCATTATCCAGACGTGGTGTTCTCTGCCTGTAATCCCAGCAGCTTGGGAGGCCGTGCTACGTGGATCACCTGAGGTCAGGAGTTCGAGACCGGTCTGGCCAACATGGTGAAACCCCATCTCTATGAAAAATACAAAATTTAGCCGGGCGTGGTGGCAGGTGCCTCCAATCCCGGCTACTCGGGAGGCTGAGGCAGGAGAATCACTTGAACCCGGGAGGCGGAGGTTGCAGTGAGCCGAGATCGCGCCACCGCACTCCAGCCTGGGCGACAACGAGACTCTGTCTAAAAAAATAAAAATAAAAAGATCAATGCTCTGTGAAAATAGAGCCCGGGGACCACGGACCCGCTAGGCACAGTCTCAAGCCTCCTAGAGGAAGATAGAAAAGGGTTTTCTTTTAGATCAGTGAGATTTAAATAAGAATGGAGACAGCACCCAGGGAAGCACAGCTGTGGCTCTGCCTCTCTGCAAAGCCAGCTGTGGGCGGCCCGCCAGGAATTCCGAGGGCCGAAAGGGGCCGTGTCCGCTCCCCCGTCCTGGAAATAGTCTCAGAGCCTGGGTGGGCGCCGGGGACGAGCTTTCAACAGGTCTCCTGGCCCCAACATTGCGTCCACACATTCCACGACCAGGACAGCCGCCCCCTGCCAGGGATTCGCCGGGGGTCACGCCGCGCGGCAGGAATGCACGCGCCCGATTTAGACATCTCGCTTGGCATCTGCGGTCAGGGCGGCTTGCAGAGGCCCAGGGCGGTTGGATGCCGGAGATGCTGGAGCTCTGAGGTCTGCAGGAGGAATTTGGCTTTTCCGCTGGGCCGGTCGGGGAGGAAGGAAGCTGGGGAGAAGCCGGGAGCCCCACAGCCTCCACAGTGCCTGCCCTTCCGAAAAACGAGCCAGGCCCCCTCGTAGCCAGCATGACCTCAGGCCTGGGGAATGTGCCACCTTCCGAATGAGAAGGGCGCTGGGTGCCACCTGCGGGGAACCTTGACACAGCATCTCCCTCCTTCCTCCAGGGCCCACGGCCGAGCTCGGTGCTGCTGGAGACCTCAGGGTGTGGGGTGTGGGGTGCAGAGCAGAGGAGAACACCAGCCCCCAGGACTTAGGCCTTTTTCTCTGCAGAAACAGGACTTGTGTGGTTACCACCCGGGAGCCCTTGTCTGTGCGGCTCAGCTGTGTTTAGGTGTCCGTTGCTGGGTGATACGGGGGAGACACAAACAGAGCTCGGTCAGCCGGGGCCGGGGCAGGAGCAGGTGCAGCCGGACTGCAGGGCAAGGGCCGGCTGCTGCCCACAGTCATGCTGAAAAGCATGTCACACCCGTTGCAGGGGAAATGGCTCCTTTTATTTTTTATTTATTTGACGATGATGATGATTCTTGTTTTTGAGACGGAGTTTCGCTCTTGTCGCCCAGGCTGGAGTGCGGTGGTGCAGTGTCAGCTCACCGCAACCTCAGTCTTCCGGGTTCGAGCGATTCTCCTGCCTCAGCCTTCTGAGTAGCTGGGATTCCAGGCACCCGCCACCACGCCAGGCTAATTTTTATTTTGTTTTGTTTTCTTTTTTGAGAGGGAGTCTTGCTCTGTGGCCCAGGCTGGAGTGCGGTGGTGCGATCTCAGCTCACTGCAACCTCCGCCTCCCGGGTTCAAGCCATTCTCCTGCCTCAGCCTCCTGAGTAGCTGGGGTGACAGGTGCCCACACCGTCCCTGGCTAATTTTTGTATTTTTAGTGGAGATGGGGTCTCGCCGTGTTGGCCACGCTGGTCTCGAACTCCTGACCTCAGGTGATCCACCGGCCTCGGCCTCCCGAAGTGCTGGGGTTTCAGGCGTGGGCCACCGCGCCCGGCCTATTTTAAAAATTATTTTATTATTATTAGCTTTGAGACAGAGTTTCGCTCCTGATGTCCAGGCTGGAGTGCGGTGGCGCCATCTCGGCTCACTGCAACCTCCGCTCCCGGGTTCAAGCGATTCTCCTGCCTCAGCCTCCTGAGTAGCTGGGATTCCAGGCACCTGCCACCACACCCGGCCAATTTTTATTTTGTTTTGTTTTGTTTTTGGAAATGGAGTCTCGCTCTGTCGCCCAGGCTGGAGTGCAGGGATGTGATCTCAGCTCACTGCAACCTCCGCCTCGCGGTTTCAAGCAATTCTCCTGCCTCAGCCTCCCGAGTAGCTGGGACTACAGGCGCCGCCACCACGCCCGGCTAGTTTTTGTATTTTTTAGTAGAGACGGGGTTTCACCGTGTTAGCCAGGATGGTCTCGATCTCCTGACCTCGTGATCCGCCCGCCTCGGCCTCCCAAAGTGCTGGGATGACAGACGTGAGCCACCGCGCCCGGCCCTGTTTTATTTTTATTTTTTTATTTTTTTGCAAGGAAGGAATGAGGGGATTTATGGAGAACGGAAGGACATTCCACAGCGTGGGAGCAGCCCGAGCAGAGGAGCTCAAAGACTGAAGGGATGGGCTTTTAAAGACGTTTAATTAAAAGGAATTAAATTTCCCTTATGACATTTAGAGGAAAAAAAAAAAAAAAGTCCAAATGGTACAAAACAGTCAGCTTGCTTTGTGCCTGGGCCGCGGCGTCCGGAACATCATTAGAATAGAACCAGAAGCGTCTGGATTTTAACTTTCACCCTCCGAGCTGCAGAATTCTCATTAGCCGCAGATGAAAGATGAAAGAGAGATGAGAGAAGTCACCAATTTTCTCTAATTATTTTGCAATTAACCATCCCAGCACCCCAGGTGGCGTGGACTCACGCGGCTCTTCAACCAAATACCTGCTTTTGGAGTTGCCCTGGCTGACCGTCTGAAATTCATGATAAAAAATGGATGAAGGCCTGGTTTTCACATCGTGGCTGATGAACGCTGTCCCAGTCTTGTTCTCCTGTCCGTTTACCGCGGTGCGTAACACGGGCAGAACCTAGAATTCACCTTTTGCGACATTTTTGGTTTGTTTCTTTCTTTTGGAGACGGAGTCTTGATCTGTCGTCCAGGCTGGAGTGCAGTGGCCGGATCTCAGCTCACTGCAAGCTCCGCCTCCCGGGTTCACGCCATTCTCCTGCCTCAGCCTCCCGAGTAGCTGGGACTACAGGCGCCGCCACCACGCCCGGCTAATTTTTTGTATTTTTAATAGACACAGGTTTTCCCATATTGGCCAGGCTGGGCTCGATCTCCTGACTTCCTGATCCACCCGCCTCAGCCTCCCAAAGTGCTGGGATTACAGGCATGAGCCGCTGCGCCCGGCCAAGAATTAGTATTATGTTTAGAGCAAAATTAGAAATGCCTATATATATATATATAATATATATATTAGAATAAATTATTAATTTATTATTGTAAATTATTAATTAATAATTTTAATTAGGACACTCCCAAGTCTCAATCTGTTTAGTAAATACTTTTTTTTTCTTTTTTTTAAGACTGAGTTTCACTCTGGTCACCCAGGCTGTAGTGCAGTGGTGTGATCTCGGCTCACCTCAACCTCCGCCTCCCGGGTTCAAGCGATTCTCCTGCCTCAGCCTCCCGAGTAGCTGGGATTACAGGTGCTGTCACCACACCTGGCTAATTTTGTATTTTTTTAGTAGAGACGGGATTTCTCCATGTTGGCCAGGCTGGTCTCGAACTCCCGACCTCAGGTGATCCACCCGCCTCGGCCTCCCAAAGTGCTGGGATGACAGGCGTGGGCCATTGAGCCCGGCCGGTAAACATTATTAATTTATTCCTTTTTTTTTTTCTCTGAGACAGAGTCTCTGTCACCCAGGCTAGAGTGCAGTGGCCCAATCTCTGGTCACTGCAACCTCCGCCTCCCGGGTTCAAGCGATTCTCCTGCCTCAGCCTCCCGAGTAGCTGGGACTCCAGGCATGAGCCACCACCACGCCTGGCTAATTTTTGTGTTTTTAGTAGACACAGGGTTTCGCCGTCTCTACCAGACGCGAGGCTGGTCTTGAACTCCCGACCTCAAGCAATCCACCCGCCTCGGCCTCCCAAAGTGCTGGGATTCCAAAGGGTGTGTGAGCCCCCCGTGCCCGGCCTAGTGTGTTCCTGTAACCGTAAACATCTCCGGGCGAGGATCTCTGACAACGGGTCCGCCCGGACGGCACGTGGCCTGATCTGAAGCCGGGCGGCAGACACGGTCTGGACCCCACGCTCCCGCCCGGGGCCGCCTCCAGCAGGATCCCGCCCCTGGGAGCCGTGCAAACATCATAAATCCTGCTAATTGCCACGTTCCCCGCGGCCGGAATCCGTGGTCTGTCTACAGTGGCCTCACAGTCTCCAGCCAAGAGCTCAGTCTTCGCTTCTGGACAAATATTACCGAGAAACGTCCACACAGCCCGGGCGCCCGGCTCCCACATCACAGGGTCTGCGTCTCAGAAACCCACTTGTGTCTGCCAACGTCGCTAATCCCCCCCACCGCCTTCCAGGCCGCCTCGCCACACAGGACGCTCCGGACTTCCCGTAAGAACGGCCGTGCCTGTGACCTGCGGGTGGGGTCACGTCCCCAGCGTGCTTGCCAGGTGAGGCAGGGTGTGGTTTACCTGGGGCCGCTCACCTGGGGCCCACCTGCGTGAGGGGGTCCTGCCCATGGCTGTGCCACGGAATAGAATAATCAGGGCATTGCGTGGCAGCACCTGCTCCCTGACCCAGCCCGAGGCGCCGCGCCCACCGCAGGACGGAGGACACCCTTCTACCCTCCTGTCTCACCCGCTCTGCCCACGGGTGTCCCCACAAAACGGGGTCCGTGCGGCGCTGGGACCGGTCACCGTAGCATATCCTCCTGACAGAGACAGGAGCATATCCTCCTGACAGAGACAGAAAGAAACCGGCGGTTCGATTTTAAAAATTAAAAAAAAAAAAGGGCTCCCATCTGCTGGCAAATGAAAGGCAATACAGGCTCCTGGCAGAAAATTCTGGAACGCGATAAAGGAAAAAAATAAATGAGTTCGAGAAAACTTTGAGAAGCGTCACAGCACAAACAGCCTCGGTCTCTAGAGAACGGTTGGGAATATGCACGTTCTGGCTCGTCTCCCCGCGGAACTTTTCTTTTACTTTTAGTTTTTGAGATGGAGTCTGGCTCTGTTGCCCAGGCTGGAGGGCGGTGGCCCGATCTCGGCTCACTGCAGCCTCCGCCTCCCGGTTCAAGCGATTCTCCTGCCTCAGCCTCCTGAGTAGCTGGGACTACAGGCACCTGCCACCACACCCGGGTAATTTTTGTATTTTTAGTAGAGACGGGTTTCACTCCCATGTTGGTCAGCCCTAACTCCCGACCTCAGGTGATCCACCCACCTCTCGGCCTCCCAAAGTGCTGGATGACAGGCGCGAGCCACCATACCGCCTCTTATTTCTTCTTATGAGCAGCTCCTCCCTTCCCCTCCTCCTCCTCCCTCTCCTCTTTTAAGAGGGAGTCTCTCACTGTCACCCAGGCTGAGGCCTGCAGGTGTGATCTCAGTCGACTGCAACCCTGTTCTCCCAGTTCAAGCGATTTCAGTCTCAGCCTCCCAGTGAAGCTGGGATGATAGTACTGCCACCAAGCAGCCTGTATATTTATTAGAGACGGGTTTCTCCATGTTGGCCAGGCTGGTCTCGAACTCCTGACCTCAGGTGATCCGCCCACCTCGGCCTCCCAAAGTGCTGGGATGACAGGCGTGAGCCACCGTGCTTCTCTTGCTGTCTAAATTTTGTTTTGGGCCGGGTGCGGTGGCTCACACCCGCAATCCCAGCACTTTGGGAGGCCGAGGCACGAGGATCTCCGGAGACCAGGAGTCCGAGTGTCTCCCAGCCTGGGTCACATAACGAGACTATGTCTCTAAAAATAATAAAATATACATGAGCTGGGCTCAAGGACGCGGGCCTGTCGCCTCGGCTCCTTAGGAGGAGGCTGAGGCGGGAGGATCACTTTAGCCCAGGAGCTGGAGGCCGAGTGAGCCATGATCTCACCACCGGACTCCAGCCCGGGCGACGGAGGAAGATGCCACCTCAAAATAATAAAACAAGGTTGGACACGGCTGCTCATCTGCATCCCGCACTTTGGGAGGGCTGAGGTGTATCACCTGAGGTCGGGAGTCGAGACCAGCCTGTCACATTGAGAAACCCCTGTCTCTACTAAAATACAAACATTAGCTGGGCGCGCAGTGGTGTGCTCGTCGTCCCAGCTACTCAGTAGGAGGCTGAGGCAGGAGAAGGCTGGAAACCCGAAAGTGAGGGCTGCCGCGACGAGATCGGGCCATTACCTGCATAAGGCAACACGTCTGTCTCAGAAAATAACATAGGATAAAAAAGATAATAAAAGCCATAGTTTTCATGCTGCAGACATAGCCCACAGGCCAGGGCATCGGCGTCTTGTGAGGGGTTACAGGGAACGTCTAAGGGAGACACAGGCTGGTCCAGCTGCCTCCCACCCTGCCTGGCTGGGGGTCCTGAACCAACCCCCTCAGTGGGAGAAAATCTTCACTCTTGAAACTCAGAGCCACCTGCTCCCCCCGGGCCAGCCTCCCGCCTGCCTCCTGCCCTCGGGCCCCGGAGCCCGCCCTGTCCAGACCTCCCAGGCCCCATGCCTGCAGGTCCCCCTGTCTTCTGCCATGTAATTTCTACCACCCGGATAAATGAGTGTTTCACAGCCGTTTCATTTTTTTTAGTTTTACCCCGAGGAAGGAACGAAGCAGTTCGGGAGGCACCATGGCCGGGTTGGGGGCGAGAGCGGATTTCGGACGGGATCTATGGGAGGTTCCGGGGGACCCACACCATGTAGGTGTCGGCCAGCTCCGGCCTGGAGGCCCCGACGTTGCTGAAAGATTTATCACCTGCTCAGCCTCGGAGACGGGGAAGAAAAATATAGACTGGAAATGGTTCTGGCTGACGGACGGACCCTCGGGAACCGCCCTGCCACCCCTCCGCTCGGCCTCCCAGCCGAGCTGGGCCTCGTGGATGCTTGTTGAGTGTCCACGGAGCCCGGATGCCGCCGGTGCCGGGTGAGGTGATCAGGGAGGTTCCCTCGTCTCTAGTGGAGATCGGGAGAGGTGACAAAGAAACAGACCAACTGCTGCCTGTGATGAGGGTTTGTTTTTGCTAGAAGGAGTCTCGCTTCTGTTCTCCTGTGCTGAGTGCAGTGGTCGCATCTCAGCTCATCAGTAACCTCCTCGGGCCTCCCTCGGCCCCAGCCATTCTCCTGCTCCTGCCTCCCGAGTAGCTGGGACGACAACGCCCCCACTGCTAATTTTTAGGAGATGGTTGAGATGGCTTACCTGTTGGCCAGGGTTGAGCCTCTTGAACTCCTGGTCTAGGCAGATCCAACTACTTCGGCCTTCTTTCCCTCCCTCCCTTCCTTCTTCTTTCCTTCTTCCTTCCTTCTTTTCCTTCCTTCCTTCCTTCTCCTTCCTTCTCCTTCTTTTAGTTCGTTCAACGGTCTGCCCGGTTTGCCTGGCCCGTTGCCTGGCCTGTTCACTGGCGGTTTTGTTTGTCTGTTCGGTTTCTGGCTGGAACGGTCGTCTGTTGTCGGGTCGTCTGGCGGTCGTTTTAAGGTTTGCCTGGCGAGCCCGTTCGCCTGGTCGGCGGTTCGGTTTGGTCGGCGGTTCGTTTGGTCGGTCACCAACGTCGGTTTCGCCGGTCCGGCGTGGACCCCCACACCCGGCCGATTTTGTCATGTTCTGTAGACATGACGTCTTTGCTGTGTTGCCCAGGCTGGGGTTGGATTCCTGGGCTCAAGGCCTCCTCCCGCTCTGGTCTCCCAACGTGCTGGGACGACAGGTGCGAGCCACCGCGTCTGGCCAACAGGTCTTTTGTGGGAGACACATAATTCTAAACCTAGAACATTGTCTCCCTCTGTCTTTCTCACTCTCCGTCTCCCTCCACACACACACACACACACACACACACACACACCCCTTGTATGTATAGATGCATTTGTATATGTATAGAGGTATTTGTGCATATATACGTATATAGGATATAGATGTGTATTTAAACCATTATGATATGACTTTGATGGCTGATAATATTTCAGTGAATATTTTTCTCCTCTCTCCACACACACACACACACACACACACACACACATTTTGTAAGTATAGATGCATTTATATAGGAGTGGAGGTATGTGTGCATCTATAGATTAGATGATCAATATGGATATTTAAACCATTACAAGATGATTTTGATGATAATATTTCAGTGAATACGTCTCTCTCTCCACACAGACACACTCACACTCTCACACTTTGTAAGTATATATGCATTTATATAGGGGTAGATGTATGTGTGCATCTATATAGATGATAAATATGGATATTTAAACCATTAGAAGATAATTTTGAGGTCGATAATATTTCAGTGACTATTTCTCCTCTCTCTCCACACACACACACTCACACACACACACACTTTGTAAGTATAGATGCATTTATATAGGTGTAGAGGTATCTGTGCGTCTATACATATATATGATGAATATGGATATTTAAACTCTTAGAAGATGATTTTGATGGCTGATATTTCAGTGAGTATCTCTCCTCTCTCTCTCCACACACACACACCCCTTGTATGTATATGTGCGTTTATGTAGCTGTAGAGGTGTTTGTGCATGGATAGATATATACGATAATTATGTATATTTAACCCATTACAGGAAGATTTTGATGGCGATGATATTTCAGTGAATATTTCTCCTCTTTCTCCACACACACACACACACTCACACTCACATTTTGTATGTATAGATGCATTTATATAGCTGTAGAGGTATTTGTGCATCTATAGATATAGATGAGATTATATGTGTGTATTTCAATCATTGCAAGATGATTCTGATGGCGATAATATTTCAGTGAATATTTCTGCTTTCTCCACACACACACACACACACACACTCTCACACACACAGACACACTTTGTAAGTATATATACATTTATTTAGGTGTAGAGGTATCTGTGCATCTATACATATATATGATGAATATGGATATTTAAACTCTTAGAAGATGATTTTGATGGTGATAATATTTCAGTGAATATTTCTGCTTTCTCCACACACACACACTCACACATCTTCTATGTATATATGTATTTATGTAGCTGTAGAGGTATTTGTGTGTGCATATATATGATAAATATGTGTATTTAAACCATTGGAAGATGATTTTGATGGTGATAATATTTCAGTGAATATCTCTCTTCTGTCTCCACACACACTCACTCACATACACGCTTTGTAAGTGTATATGCATTTATATAGGGGTAGAGGTGTTTGTGCGTGGATAGATATGATAAATGTGTATATTTAAACCATTACAAGATGATTTTGATGGCGATCATATTTCAGTGACTATTTCTCCTCTCTCTCACACACACACACACACACACTCATATCTTGTATGTATAGATGCATTTATGTAGCTGTGCAGGTATTTGTGCATGGATAGATATACATGAGATATATGTGTGTGTATTTAAACCATTACAAGATGATTTTGATGGCCGATAATATTTCAGTGAATATTTCTCCTCTCTCCACCCACACACACACTCACACCTTGTCTGTATATATGTAATTATATAGCTGTAGAGGTATTTGTGCGTCTATAGATATAGATGATAAATGTGTATATTTAAACCATTAGATGGTTCTGATGGCGATAATATTTCAGTGCATATTTCTCCTCTCTCTCCACACACACACACACTCACTCACACCTTGTATGTATAGACAGCATGCATTCATACAGCTGTAGAGGTATCTGTGCGTGGATAGATACACGTGACATACATCTGTGTATTTAAACCATGAGAAGATTTGAATGGCTTCGACGATTTCAGTGAATATCTCTTAAAGATAACAGCCCGGCCCACAATAACAACGGTTCCCTCAGCACGCTTACGGACACCCCAGAAGTAGGACAGACACCCCAGAGGCAGGACGGACACCCCAGAGACGGGACGGACGCCCCAGAGACAGGGCCCGGACACCCCAGAGCAGGGCGGACACCCAGAGGCGGGACCAGACACCCCAGAGACGGGACGGACGCCCCCAGAGACAGGACAGACACCCAGAGGCAGGGCCGGACACCCAGAGACGGGACGGACACCCCCAGGACCGGACGGACACCCCCAGAGACAGGACGGACACCCCAGAAAGACGGGCCTTAGAGGCAGGACAGACACCCCAGAAGGCAGGGCGGACACCCCAGAGGCAGGGCGGGCCTTTTAGAAAGGAGACGGACACAGAGAGCAGAGACGGGCCTTGAGGCGGGGCCGGACACCCCAGAGGCAGACGGTTACCCAGAGAGCGGGGCCGGGCCAGCCCAGAGGCAGAGACGGACACCCCCCAGAGGCAAGGTGGGACGCCCCAGAAAGGGCCGGACACCCAGAGACAGGACGGACGCCCCCAGAAAGAGACGGACACAGAGGCAGACTGGGCCTTGAGAGGCAGGGCGGACACCCCCAGAGGCAGGGACAGATGCCCCGAGGCGTAGGACACCCCAGAGACAGGACGGACGCCCCAGAGGCAGTACAGAGCGCCCGAGAGACAGGGCGGACACCCCAGAGGCAGGGCGGGCGCCCAGAGAGCAGGGCGGACACCCCAGAGCCACGGCAGACCCCCAGGAGCAGGGCCGGACGCCCAGAGCAACACAGACACCCAGAGAGCGGGGCAGACACCTGCCAGAAGGCGGGGCGGACTCCCCCAGAGACAGCACAGACACCCAGAGGCAGGACGGACACCCCAGAGGCGGGGCCGGACTCCCCAGAGACGGGACGGACACCCCCAGAGACGGGACGGACTCCCCAGGGACAGGACAGACGCCCCCAGAGACGGGACGGACACCCCAGAGACACGATGGACGCCCCAGAGGCAGCTCGGCCACCCCAGCCCCGTGTCTTTTCGTTGCGTCGTTTCCCGCCGGCCACACGATGGCGATGTGTCACCTACGGAAACGGTGGACGCGCGTCGGGGCCTTCGCCGCCTTTTCAACCCTGAACGGCCTTCGCCCCGCTGGGTCCCCCGCTGCGCACGCCGGGGCCTCCTTCCCGCCTCCCGGGCTGGCCTTCGGGTCCCTCCATTCACCCCAAACCGGAATCGAGCCCCTTCCCTCCCCCAGCGGCCACCCCCTGAGCCGTCCACACCTGCAACCAGCTCATTCCCAACGGCCGGGGCCGTGTCACCTGCCTTGAGTCTGTTTCGGACGTTCCCGTGGCAAAGCAAACGCTGTGGCGATGACCGATCCTGTAGCCCGGGAGGTGAACACCAGCCACGTTCCCGTGAGCACCGTCTCCTCAGCCCCCGTTCTCTCCCACACGCCCCCCATTCCGAGGACGGAAAAACGGCTTCTCCGACCTGGGTGTGAATCTGGGCAGAAAACGGAGACTCTGCCAGTCCTGGCTCTGCCTGCGAACCCGGCCGTCCACTGAGGGTTTCTTAAAAAACTGGATTTATCGATGTTATAGTTTTTGGTTTGTTTTTTCCAGACAGAGTCTCCGTCTGTCATCCAGGCTGGAGCACGGGGGGCGCGATCTCGGCTCAGGGCAGCCTCCGTCTCCTGTGGCCTCAAGGGATCCTCCCGCCTCAGCCTCCCGAGCTGGGACTACAGGCACCTGCCACCGCACCAGGCTTATTTAATTTTATTTTTTTTGGTATTTTTTGTAGAGGCGAGTTCTGCGTTGCCTGGGCTGAAGTCTTGAACTCCTGACCTCAGATGATCCGCCCACCTCAGCCCCCTGAGTAGCTGGGACCACAGGCACCTGCCACCGCACCAAACTAATTTTTTTGTATTTTTTTTTTTTTGTAGACACGGGGTTTCACCAGGTGGCCTGGGCTGGTCTTGAACTCCTGACCTCAGGTGATCCACCCACCTCAGCCTCCCAAGCACCTGCCACCACACCCAACTCATTTTTTTTTTGTATTTTTTGTACAGATGGGGGTTCACCACGTTGACTGGGCTGCTCTTGAACTTCTAACCTCAGGTGATCCGCCCACCTCAGGCTCCCAAGTAGCTGGGACCACAGGCACCTGCCACCACACCAGGCTTATTTTATTTTATTTTTTTTGTATTTTTTTGTGAGAGCGAGGTTTCACTATCTTGCCCGGGCTGGTCTTGATCTCCTGACCTCAGGTGATCCTCCTGCCTCAGGCTCCCAAGCACCTGCCACCACACCCAACTCATTTTTTTTTTTGTATTTTCTGACAGATGGGGGTTCACCACGTTGACTGGGCTGGTCTTGAACTCCTAACCTCAGGTGATCCACCGGCCTCAGCCTCCCGAGTAGCTGGGACCACAGGCACCTGCCACCGCACCGAACTAATTTTTTTGTATTTTTTTTTGGTAGAGACGAGATTTCACCACGTTGCCTGGGCTGGTCTCGAACTCCTAGGATCCAGCCGTCCACCACCTCGGCCTCCCAACGTGCCGGGACGACAGGTGATGAGGCCGTCCTGGGACCTGTAGGGTGTTGAGTCTGAGTCTCTGTGATGGGAGCGTCCTGGGCCTGTAGGTGCTGACTGTCTGTCATGGGGCCGTCCTGGGTGGTGTAAGGTGCTGATCCACGTCCGTGGGCTCCACCCAGCACATGCCAGATGCACCCCAGTTGTGACACTCAAACCCAGACCAAGCCCACCAGACACTGCGGTGGCGGCACCTCTAGTCCCAGCTACTCGGGAGGCTGAGGCAGGAGAACGGCGTGAACCCAGAGGTTACCCGTGAGCGAGGTCGCACCACTGCAGTCCAGCCTGGGGCGATGCGAACTCTGTCTCAAAAATAAAATAAAAAACACCTATGTAAGCCCAGGCTGGAGTGCAGTGGCCAGACCTCGCTGCGACAGCTCTCCCACCTCCCGGGTTCACGCCATTCTCCTGCCTCAGCCTCCCGAGTAGCTGGGACTGCAGGTGCCACCACCTCGCCCGGCTAGTTTTTTGTATTTTTAGTAGAGATGGGGTTTCCTTCCCTTCCTTCCTTCTTTCCTTCCTTCCTTTTTTCCTTCCTTCCCTTCCTTCTCTTCCTTCTCTTCCTTCCCTTCCTTCCTTCCTTCCTTTTTTTCCTTCCTTCCCTTCCTTCTCTTCCTTCCTTCCTTCCTTCCGTGTTTCCTTCCTTCCTTCGTTCCTTTGTTCCTTCCTTCCTTCCTTCCTCTTCCTTCCTTCCTTCCTTCCCTTCCCTTCCTTCTCTTCCTTCCCTTCTTTCCTTCCTCCCTCCCTCCCTCCACCCTCCACTTCCTTCCCTTCCCTTCCCTTCCTTCCTTCCTTCCCTTCCTTCCTTCTCTTCCTTCCTTCCTTCCTTCCTTCCTTCCTTCCTTCCTTCCTTTCTTCCTTCCTTCCCTTCCTTCCTTCCTTCCCTTCCCTTCCTTCCTTCCTTCTCTTCCTTCCTTCCTTCCTTCCTTCCCTTCCTTCCTTCCTTCCCTTCCTTCCTTCCTCCCTCCTTCCTCCCTCCCACCCCTCCCTCCCTCCCTTCCCTTCTCTTCCTTCCCTTCCTTCCCTTCCTTCCTTCCTTCCTTCCTTCCTTCCTTCCTTCCTTCCTTCCTTCTTCCCTCTCTCTCCTTCCTCCCTCCCTCCTTCATTTCCCCCAAAGAGCTCTTCCATTCCTAACTCCCAGAACCTGCGAATGGGACCCTCATTCGGAAATGGGGTCTTTCCAGAGACAATTAGGTGAAGGATCTCAAGGTGAAACCATCTTGGCTGTTGGGGTGGGTCCTAAACGCAATGGCAGGTGTCCTTCGAGGAGACAGAAGAGGAGACGCAGACACCGAGGAGGAGGCCATGTGGACACGGAGGCGGGGACTGGAGTGATGCGGCCACAAGCCCGGGGACGTCGGCAGACTCGCGTGTTTAAGAGCCGAGCTCCCCGAAGACAGAGTTCCCGGCCCTTCGACGGGCTTACAGCTCTCAGGGGTTCCACGTGAAATGAAAGGGGTGGCGATGGATGGAGACCACATGGGGTCATGGTCGGGGGTTAGTGTTTTAACCTCAGGCCTGGTCATCGGTGGCGCTGGCCTGTCTTGCCACTGACTTGCCACAAGCCCAGGGACGCCGGGAGCCCCCGGGAGCTGGGAGAGGCAGGAAGGATCCTCCCCTAAGGCCCTACAAGAAACCCAATAAAATTGTTTTGGATTGAACTATAGCCTCCCCCAAAAGCCATGTCTACATCCTAACTCCCTGAGCGTGTGAGTGGGACCTGATTCAGATATAAGGTCTTTAGAGATGGAACTAAGTCAAGGATTTTGAGATGAGATCATTCTGGAGTAGGTGAGTCCCAAATCCAATGGCAGGTGTCCTTGTAAGAGACAGAAGAGGAGATGGAGACACAGAGGAGGAGGCCACGGGGAGACAGAGGCAGAGACTGGAGTGATGCGGCCACAAGCCCAGGGACGCCGGGAGCCCCCGGGAGCTGGGAGAGGCAGGAAGGATCCTCCCCTAGGGCCTCTGGAGGAAACTGGATACAATTGTAGTGGACGGAACTGTGGTTCTCCTCAAAGCTCTGTCCACATCCTAACTCCCAGAACTGATGAATGGGACCTTATTTGGAAATAGGGTGTTTGTCCTAAGGATCTAGAGATAAGATGATCCTGGATTAGGGTGGGTCCTAAATGCAATGACAGGTGTCCCTTGTAGAGACAGAGAGGCAGCAGACACAGGAGGAGGCCACGTGAGGCAGGCAGGAGCTGGAGTGATCGCATTACAAGCTGAGGGGCGCCTGGAGCCCAGGGAGCTGGGAGAGGCAGGAAGGAGCCTCCCTGAGGCCTCGAGGAAGCCCGTCCTGCACCTGCCCTGGGACCTCTCTGTTCTCCTGGGGCCACTGGAGGGATCCCCGTCCTCACACACCTGCACCTTAGGGTTCTGTTCTCCACCCCTGGGAGACGACGTAGATGGTTTTCACCCCATCTGTTTGTGGCTTTGCCCCCCTAGAAACCCAGATTTCCTAAAACAAGCCGAACCTGCAGCGAATGAACGTGACCGTGTCTCCCGCCGGCCAGAGCCTGGTTGGTGTCTGGACAGACACCGGACCAGGATTTTCCCCTCGGAAGGGCCCTTTCCCTGCGGGTCTCGGCTCCCCGAGGCGGACCCTACGGTGATCCGTGTGGGGGTTCCCGGGCCCTGACACTCCGAGACGGCGAAGAAGAAAATAAGTTTCCCAACGGTGAGAAGGTCCTAATTGAAGTGAACATAAAAGCCGGTGACGCCGTGTTAATTGGTCCGTCTCCGGCATCATCTGGGCCTGGGAGACGAGGTCCCCGGGCCCCTCGCCGGATTGTGGAGACTCACATCTTTAATTCAGCGATCTTTGTATTAATTACCTCCGGATCGCTTCGCTGGGATTGGGACGCGCTTTCTTGTGCAATGACGGGCGTTATCTCGTCTGCCTTAACATAAATAAATGAACTGGGGGAAGGAAAAAAAAGAAAAAAACGCTTCCTTCGCCAGGGAACGGGCAGATGTCGGGGCTGGTCGTGGGTGGCTGGTGCCGGGATGGGCAGGAGCTGTGGCCCCAGGTCCCAGGTCTGGGTGAGGCCCCAGGAAAGGGAAAAATTCACTTCTTATGACATGTCTCAGTCCATCTCAGGCTGTGATCACAGAATACCAGAGACTGGGCGGCTTATAAACAACAGACATTGATTCTCCCACAGTCCTGGGGGCTGGAGGTCTGAGATCCAGGTGTGGGCAGGGCTGGTTCCTCCTGAGGCCTCTCTCCTGGGCTTGGAGACGCCGTCTTCTCCCTGTGTCCTCACAGGCTCGTCCCTCTGTGTGTGTCCGTGTCCTCATCTCCTCTCCTCTTATGAGGACCCCAGTCCTTTTGGATCAGGGCCCACCCTAGTGACCTCATTTTCCCCGAATGTCCTCGTTAAAGACCCCGTTTTCAAACACGGTCACATCCTGAGGCTCTGGGGTTAGCGCGTCCACCTGTGCATTTGTAAGGCACAGAACTCAGCCCATCACCAAAGGCATAAGAATGATACAATATGAACTTCGGGGACGTGGGGGAAGAGGGTGGAGGGGGCGAGAGGGTGCAAGGAGGGTGAGGGGGGAAAAGGGGGCTCGAGATTCGCGGACAGTGTGCACTGCTCAGGGGACAGGTGCGCCCGAATCTCAGCAATCACCACTGAAGAACTCACAGAACCAAACGTCACCTGTTCCCCAGTAAACTATGGAAATAAAAAATAAAACTAAAAGTCACCTGGAAGGAAAAAAAAAAAAAAAAAAAAGAACTGAGTCTGTCACAGGCGCACGCAGTTGTTAAGGATTTTCTTTGGACTGAAGGATTAAAATGCAAGCAGCTGCCGGGCGCGGTGGCTCACGCCTGTCATCCCAGCACTTTGGGAGGCTGAGGAGGGTGGATCACCTGAGGTCAGGAGTTCGAGACCAGCCTGGCCAACATGGTGAAACCCCGTCTCTACTAAAAATACAAAAACTAGCCAGGCCTGGTGGCAGGTGCCTGTAGTCCCAGGTACTCGGGAAGCTGAGGCAGGAGAATTGCTGGAACCCGGGAGGCGGAGCTTGCAGTGAGCTGAGATCCGGCCACTGCACTCCAGCCTGGGCGACAGAGCGAGACTCCGTCTCAAAAAAAAATTGGAAACAGCAGCCCTTTGGGGGCCACCAGACGCAGCCCCCATCTCAGCCCAAGGGGCTACCTCCTTGTTTCTCTGGGCTGTGGAAACTGGAGCATCGAATCTGTGGCCGTTAGAAGCAGGTGTAGCCTCTTTTCTCTCAGCAGTGAGGCTGAGAGACGGTGACCAGGCCGCCGGGGAAGACGCTGTGGTGGGGGCTTGTCTGCGATGGGCTTACAGAAGCCCCCAGGGGTGACAGCTCCCAGGCCAAGAAGGAGGGGACGCCTGGGCGGGCCTCCCTGGTATATTCACCCCCTGGAAACTCACGGTGGGCAGCCGTCAGGAAGGGGCGACAGATGGAGTGTGAGATCAGCCTGGGCAACGTCGCCAGACCCCGTCTCTACAGCAAACACAAAACCATAGCCAGATATGGTGGCTCACCCCTGCAATCCAGCCTGTCATCCCAGCACTTTGGGAGGTTGGCTTGAGGCCAGCACTTCAAGACCAGCCTGGGCAACATAGCCAGACCCCATCTCTAGGGCAAATAAGAAATAAAAAGCTGGATACGGTGACTCACACCTGCAATCCAGCCTGTAATCCCAGCACTTCGGGAGGCTGTGGTGGGAGGATGACTTGAGGCCGGGAGTTCGAGACCAGCCTGGGCAACATAGCCAGACCCCATCTCTGCGGCAAACACAAAACAATAGCTGGATACGGTGGCTGACACCTGTCATCCCAGCACTTTGGGAGAATTGCTTCAGGCCAGGAGTTCAAGCCCAGCCTGGGCAACATAGCCAGATCCCGTCTCTACGGCAAATACAAAACAATAGCTGGGCCGGGCGCGGTGGCTCAAGCCTGTCATCCCAGCACTTTGGGAGGCCGAGACGGGCGGATCACGAGGTCAGGAGACCGAGACCATCCTGGCTAACACGGTGAAACCCCGTCTCTACTAAAAATACCAAAAATTAGCCGGGCGAGGTGACGGCGCCTGTAGTGCCAGCTACTCGGGAGGCTGAGGCGGGAGAATGGCGTGAACCCGGGAGGCGGAGCTTGCAGTGAGCCGAGATTGCGCCACTCACTCCAGCCTGGGCGACAGCGCGAGACTCCCTCAAAAAAAAAAAAAAAAAAAAAAAAAAAAACAATAGCTGGATACGGTAATTCAGCCCTGCAATCCCAGCACTTTGGGAGGTTGGCTTGAGGCCGGGAGTTCGAGACCAGCCTGGACAACATAGCCAGACCCCATCTCTACAGCAAATAAAAAAAAAATAGCTGGATACGGTGACTCACACCTGCAATCCCGTGAGCCTCGGATTCTAGCTCAGGTGCCCTCATGATCCCTCGTTAGTATTTGGCGGCGTGTGGGGCCCGCCTGGCGTGGGCTCCGGGTGCAGCCGCCGGAGTGATGGGAGGTGACGCGGAGGGCGACGTGCAGGCGTTGGTGAGGCCTGGACGTCAGGAATGATTCCTGTGGCCGCTGCAGCCGGCTCCCTTCACAGGCGCCCGGCCGGTCCCTTCCGAAGCCGACGCGGACAACGCGCTGGGGGCACCCACGGCGAGGGCCGTCCGGACGGTGCCCGGGATCCTGCCGTGGCCCACGAGGGCGGCCGGACTCCCGTCTGCGGCAGGCAGGGCTGGTGTTTTCCGGCCTCTACAGGTGCTGAATGGGGCTGAGGGTCGATGGGGTGTCCGGAGTCCACGCTGGGCCACCGGCTCCTCAGGACCACACCCAGCCGGGCTTTGTTCCAGTGAGGTCCGGCGAGACACACACACCTGAACATGATGGTCGTGGAGGAATAAGGTTGTTTTTTGTTTCTTTGTTTTTATTTTATTTTATTTGTTTGAGACGGAGTGTCGCTCTGTCGCCCAGGCTGGAGTGCGGTGGTGCGATCTCGGCTCTGGCCACCTCCATACCTCCCGGGTTCCGTTCTCCGCCTCAGCCTCCCGAGTAGCTGGGATGACAGGTCTGCGGCCCGGCGTAAGCTGGTGTTGTGTTTTAGTAGAGGCGGGGTTTCTCGTGTTGCCCAGGCTGGTCTGGGAACTCATGAGCAACGTGATCCGCCCGCCTCGGCCTCCCGAGAAAGGGGCTGTAAGGTGACTGGGGTGTCAGTCACCGGCGATCCCGGCCGGGAGCAAGTTTTTATTCTGCTCAAGTTCCTAAAGCGAGGGCGCCGGGGAGAAGGAAGATGAACTGGCACAGAGACAGAGAGACAGAGAGAGACAGAGAGACAGAGGGAGAGACACAGAGAGAGACACGGAGACACAGAGAGACAGAGAGACACAGAGAGGCAGAGACAGAGACACAGAGAGACAGAGGTCAGTCGAATCAAAGATCGAAGATCAAAAGATCCGAGATTTCGAAAGATCGAAAGATCAGAGTCGAAAAGATGAAAAGATCCAGATTTCAGACCAGATCGAGCGTCAAAGATCAATTCAGATCGAAAAGATCAGATCGTCAGATTCGAATCCGAAAGATCGACGTCGATCAATTTCCGTCAGATCGAACAAAATCGAGATCGAAATCCGTCGTCAGATCAAGATTCAGATTTGGCGTTTCGCTTCCGCGTTCCAGATCCGGGAGCATCAGAAAATCTGTGAGACAGAACCACAGAGACAGAGAGACAGACAGAGACACAGAGAGAGATCTAAACAGAGAGATGGCGAGGAGACACAGAGACAGAGAGATATAGAGAGAGACAGAGGGAAGGAAGCGAGGGAGGGAGGGAGGGAGGAAGAGAGGAAAGAAAGGAAAGAAGAAAAACCCCGAGAATCCAGATGAAGCCCCGGCCTCCAGCCCCCTGGTTCCCCGGAGGGTCCTGCACCCCCCTGGCCGCCGCCGCCCCCCGTCCCCCCGGAGACGCCCCGTCCAGCCTCGCGCTCCCTGCCTCCTTCACCACGAGGCCCGGGGCGGCTTTTCCGAGCACGGCCCCACGTTTTACACAAAACCTTCACATCCCGTCGCGTCGAGCGTCTGTCTTTTATTTTTTTAAAAGGCAGAGAAAAAAAAAAAAGAGAGAGAGAGACACGGACCAGCGCCGTGTTCGCCGCCCGCGTTCTCCTGACACCGTCTTCCTTTAGAACGTCGCAAACGACGGAGCACACGCCCCGGGTGTGGCCGTGACAGGCGGCCGGCGTCTCTCACCGTCGTCACCCATCAAAGCCGGTTCCCTGCAGGTGACGGAGCTGCTGTGTGTGTTGACATCGACCTTCATTCATCACTGAACCGTAAAGCCCGGGTGCGTGTGCAACGAGACGAGGGATGACCCCGGGCCGGGCAAATCAAGGGATGTCGCGGCCGACACGTGGGTTCCTGAGGGTGCAGACGAGGCGGAGACGGGAGGAAGGGGACGGAGGAGGCCTCGGCTGCCCGTGCGGGTGACACCGGCCAGGTATATCCTCCTGCCAGGATGACACACCCCACAGACGTCGCTCTGGGGTCCTGGATGAGGAGCAAAGGTCAGTGGCTGGTCGATTTCCCGGGGGCACCGATGGGCTTGCAGAGCCCCCGTGGACACACATGTGGTGCGTTCGCTGGGACGGAGCCGCTGGCATCCTGGTGGCACCTCAGACACAGACTCGCAGGCTCAGGACAGCGAAAGCGCCCGGTCCCCATAACCATCCCCAAGAAAGGGAGCGGCAGGGGGTCCCCGGGGCCGGGCAGGAGGCCGGAGACCGACGGTGGGGGGCACCTGAACCCCTGCATTCCCACAGGGGCCACCTCGGTCAAGCTTCCTGCCTGGGATCACTGGAATGCACAGTCCCCGGTGTCCGGTGGGCTTGGTCTGGGTGGGTTGGCGTTTTTTTATTTTATTTTATTTTATTTTTGAGACAGAGTCTCGCTGCATCGCCCAGGCTGGACTGCAGTGGTGCGATCTCGGCTCACGGCAACCTCCGCCTCTGGGTTCCCGCCGTTCTCCTGCCTCAGCCTCCCCAGTAGCTGGGACTACAGGCGCCGCCACCACGCCCGGCTAATTTTTTTAAATGATTTTTTTTTTTTTTTGGTAGAGACAGGGTCTTACTATGTCTTCCAGGCTGAAGTTCAGCAGTATCGTCATAGCTTATCCAGCCTCGAAATCCCGGGCTCAAGTGATCCTCCCACCTCAGCCTCCTAAAGTGCTAGGATTGTGGGTGTGAGCCACGGCACTCCCCCAACGTATCTGTAAACGTACCTAAGGCATCAATCCAGATACGGTTCTGGAAATACAAGCCTCACCCTTACGAAGCTGTTTCCGTGGGTGTAACAAATTGCCATTCGCAGAGTGACACATTTGGCTGGACACGGCGGCTCACGCCTGTAATCCTATGACTTAGGGAGGCTGAGGCTGGAGGATTGCTTGAGACCAGGAGTTGGAGACCAGTCTGAGTGACACAGCGATACCTCCTTTCTAGAAAAACAAAAAATAAAATAATTAGCTGGGTGTCGGGGGCAGGTGCCGGTAGTCCCAGCTACTCGGGAGGCTGAGGCAGGAGAATGGCGTGAACCCGGGAGGTGGAGGTTGTGGTGAGCTGATATCGCATCACTGCACTCCAGCCTGGGCGACAGAGCAAGAATCCCTCTCAAAAAAAAAAAGAAAAAAGAAAAGGTAAAAAACTCCTCCCTTTTCAGCGAACATCTTTCCAAGTTGTACCCGCTGCATTTTCCCAAGTTGTACCCACCACACCCATAGCAAATTTCACTTACGATAGACATTTTGTTTTATTTTTATTTTCATTTATTTTATTTTCATCTTTTTGAGACAGAGTCTGGCTCTGTCGCCCAGGCTGGAGTGCAGTGGCACGATCTCGGCTCACTGTAACCTCTGCCTCCCCGGCTCACTGTAACCTCCTGCCTCAGCCTCCTGAGTAGCTGGGATGACAGGTGCACGTCAACCGCAGCCCATAAGGTGGCCCAAGGCACACGGAGTTCACACTGCACCCACCATGGGTCGAAGGTGGGCCTCGGGTTCCTCCCGAAGGGCAGGGAGCCGTGACGTGAACAAGTTACTTCAATGCGACAGGCGTGATCTCCATTTGGGACTAAATACAGGCCTGTGGAGGGTCCACAGAGCACCGAGGGAAGCTGGCACCACACCACACACCACGCTGGGGTCTGTCTGACCACAGGGCATCATCCAGCCCCGAATGTCAGCAGAACTGAGGCTGAGACACTGACTGAGGGACCTGTCTATCGAGCATCTGTCAATCAATCAATCAATCGTCTATCTATCCATTAACTAATATTTATCCACCTATCATCTGTCACTCATCTATCTCTCTCTCATCCATCCATCATCTATTCTTTCTATCTATCTATCTATCTCCTATGTATCTATCTATTCATCCATCTGTCTATCCTGTATGTATTTATCCATCCATCCATCCATCCATCATCTATGTGTGTGACATTCCCCTCCCTGTGTCCATGTGTTCTCATTGTTCAACTCCCACTGATGAGTGAGAACATGCGGTGTTTGGTTTCCAGCTTCATCCATGTCCTTGCAAAGGACATGAACTCATCCTTTTTCATGGCTGCATAGTATTCCATGGTGTCTGTGCCACATTTTCTTTATCCAGTCTAACATTGATGGACATTTGGGTTGGTTCCAAGTCTAGGTTTTAAGCCCCACATGTATTAGGTGTGTGTCTTAATGCTCTCCCTCCCCTAACCCCCACCTGCCGACAGGTGCCTGTGTGTGACATTCCCCTCCCTGTGTCCATGTGATCTCATTGTTCAACTCCCACTTAGGAGTGAGAAGATGGTGTTTAGTTTTCTGTCTCAGTGGAGGCTTGTTGAGAATGATGGTTTCAGGGCTTCATCCATGTCCCTGCAAAGGACATGAACTCATCCTTTTTTCATGGTCATGTAGGGTATTCCATGGTGGTGTCTATGTGCCACATTTTCTTTATTCATATTCGTCACTGATGGACATTTGGGTTGGTTCCAAGTCTGTTTTAAGCCCCACATGCTAGGTATGTGTCTTAATGCTCTCCTCCCCTAGCCGCCCCCACCCCCATGCCTGTGTGTGACGCCTCCCTCAGGTCCATAGGTTCTCTATTGTTCAACTCCCACTCCTAGGAGTGAGGAACATGTGGTGCTTGGTTTTCTGTTCCTGTGTCAGTTTGCTGAGAATGATGGTTTCCAGCTTCATCCATGTCCCTGCAAAGGACATGAACCATCCTTTTTCATGGCTGTATTCCATGTAGTGGTGTCTATGTGCCACACATTTCTTTTATCTATTCACTGATGGACATTTGGGTTACACTCCAAGTCTAGGTTTTGCCTCCCACATGCCTTAGTTATGTGTCCTAATGTTTCCCTCCTCCTCTAGCCTCCCTTTCACACCCACCAACAGGCACCGTGTGGCATGCCCCTCCCTGTGTCCATGTGTTCTCGTTGTTCAACCCCACTTAAGAGAGAACAATGCAGTGTTTGCTTTTCTGTCCTTTGTGAATTTTGCTGAGAGTGATGGTTTCAGCTTCAAATTTGTCCCTGCAAAGGACATGAACTCATCCTTTTTCATATGGCTGCATAGTATTCCATGGTGTCTGTGTGCCACATTTTCTTCATCCAATCTATCACTGACGGACATTTGCTGGTTCCAAAGCTCCAGTTTCTTAGTCTCCCACATGCATTAGTTATGTGTCCTAATGCTCTCCCTCCCTAGCCCTCACCCACCAACAGGCCCCGTGTGTGATGTTCCCTCCCCAGTCCATATGTGTTCTCATTGTTCAGCTGCCACTTAGGAGTGAGAATGGTGTTTGGTTTCTCTCCTGTGTGGAGTTTTGTTGAAAAATGATGGTTTCCAGCTTCATCCATGTCCCTCCTGTAAAGGACATGAACCCATCCTTTTTCATGGCTGCATAGTATTCCATGGGTGTCTGTGTGCCATTTTCATCCGTGTCTATCACTGATGGAAATTTGTTGGTTCCAAGTCTAGGTTTTGCTTCTCCCACATGCATTAGTTATGTGTCCTAATGCTCTCCCTCCCCTAGCCCCCCACCCCCCAGCAGGCACCTGTGTGTCATGTTCCCCTCCCCTTGTCCATGTGTTCTTGTTGTTCAGCTCCTGTTTATGAGTAAGAACAATGCGGTGTTTGCTTTTCTGTCCTTGTGATAATTTGCTGAGAGTGATGGTTTCCAGCTTCATCCATGTCCCTGCAAAGGAGGTGAACTCATCCTTTTTCATGGCTGCATAGTATTCCACGGTGTCTGTGTGCCACAGTTTTTTTATCCAGTCTGTCACTGATGGGCATTTGGGTTGGTTCTAAGTCTTTGCTATTCCCAGCAGGTTTTCAAAGCCCGTCGTCTTTGCTTAGCACACGCCATGATGTCGGCTGTCTGAATTTGCCATCTCTCTAGATGAGTCTCAGGGTTTTTCTTCATCACTTAGTGTTTGGCAACAGGGAAGTTATTCTCAGCAGTAAACCCATCGATGATAGACTCTCTCTCCCGGTCTGACGCCTGCCTGCAGCTCTCCGAGGACCTTGGCTGAGGGAAGCTTTGAAATAGTTTCCTGTTCACGCGTGTCTCGTGTGTCGGACACATCACGGGCTGCGTGGACGCCGTTACCACTTGTGGGAAGGGCTGGCACTCTGGTTTCTCCGTGGCATACAGATTTGGAGCCAAAACGTGGTCCCAGGGAACAAAGACAGCCCCCTCTATCCTGTGCTTATGAAGAGCGTGAAGAAGGGTCAATGTTGGGGAAAGGCGATTAGAAATATCTATTTTTATGAATACTAGCATGGAAGAACGATGATTTTAATGTAATAGATGGTTGGTTTCCTACGGAAGCCATTGCAAACACCACAGGCTGGGGGGCTTATACCCCAGAAATTTACTCTCTCCCAGTCCTGGAGACCAGGAGTCTGAGACTAAAGTGTCTCAGGGTCACAGTCCCTCCAGAGGCTCTAGGGGAGGCTCCTTCCTGCCTCTCCCAGCTCCTGGGGGCTCCAGGCGCCCCTGGGCTTGTGGCCGCATCACTCCAGTCTCTGCCTCCGGCCTCCACGGGCCTCCTCCCCTCTGTGTCTGCCTCCTCTGTCTCTTACAAGGACACCTGATACTAAGTGCTCAGAGTCCCACCCTACTCCAAGATGATCCAAGATGATCTCTCCACGTGGCCTCCTCCTCTGTGTCTGCGTCTCCTCTTCTGTCTCTTACAAGGACACCTGATATTGCGTTCAGAGTCCCACCCTACTCCAAGATGATCCAAGATGATCTCACCTCCAGATTCTTAACTAATTACATCCACAACGATCTTATTTCCAAATACCATCCGTCCCAGATAGACGTGAGTTTTGGGGACCCGCCTTCCGCCTTCTCCAGTGACGTGTCATGGTTCACCAACACCGCCACCACCACCGATGGCTGCATTCCTGAGAAGCCACCACATCACTCAGTGCCACACCCGCCTCCGTCTTCCAGCAACCTCCTGAGGGCTTTTGTTCCTGGTCAACCCACTGTCGGGGGCACCCCGGCGGGTTTGTCTTGGATCGGATGCAAGAACGTGTGTGGCTGGACCAACGAGGCACATGGGTACATATGGAACAAACCTGCACGTTGTGCACATGTACCCCTAGACCTTCAGTCCGTGACAGTTTCTGTAGGAGCGACACAGTTTAGGGACCGTATCTGAGGGTCGCATTTGACCTCTGCTCACCTAAAAACTTTGGTTTGGGCCGGGCGCGGTGGCTCACGCCTGTCATCCCAGCACTTTGGGAGGCCGAGGCGGGCGGATCACCTGAGGTCGGGAGTTTGAGACCGGCCTGGCCAACATGGTGAAACCCCGTCTGTACTAAAAATATTTAAATTAGCCGGGCATGGTGGCAGGTGCCTGTAATCCCAGCTACTCGGGGGGCTGAGGCAGGGGAATCGCTTGAATCTGGGAGGCGGAGGTTGCAGTGAGCCGAGACTGTGCCATTGCCCTCCAGCCTGGGCGACAGAGCAAGACCCTGTCTTAAAAATAATAATAATAATAATAATAATAATAATAATAATAATAGGCCAGGCAGGTTGACTCACACCTGTCATCCCAGCACTTTGGGAGGCCGAGGCGGGCGGATCACCTGAGGTCGGGAGTTTGAGACCAGCCTGGCCAACATGGTGAAACCCCATCTCTACTAAAAATATAAAAATTAGCTGGGCGCGGTGGCAGGTGCCTGTCATCCCAGCTACTCGGGAGGCCGAGGCAGGAGAATGCCGTGAACCCGGGAGGCGGAGGTTGCAGTGAACCGAGATTTTGCACTGCAGCCTGGGGGACAAGAGTGAAACTTCATCTCAAAATAAATGAATAAATAAAAATAAATACATAAAACAAAAATAAATACATGAAAAATAAAACCTTCGTTTTGTCCTGAGTTGAAACTGAACGGCCTTGCAGATACGTGTGAAAACCCAGACCTTGGCCATGACCTTGAGCAGGAGGAGGTAAGTGACTCCCACATGCTTAGCGTTCCAATAATGGAACACTAGGCATCAATGGGTTTAAGCCCACTATGCGTTTAGCAGTGATACGGGAAGGACAGGACCCCTTCATGGAGAAAAAAAACACATTGGTTTTGCTTTCTGTTTTCCTTTTTTGAGATGGAGTCTCGCTCTAGTCCCCCAGGCCGGAGTGCCATGGTACGATCTCGGCTCACTGCAACCTCCGCCTCCCGGGTTCAAGCGATTCTCCTGCCTCAGCCTCCTGAGTAGCTGGGGTGACAGGTGCACGCCGTACCTGTGCCCCGTGCTGGTCAGGCTGGTCTCGAACTCCTGACCTCACGTGATCTGCCCACCTCTGGCTCCCAAAGTTCTAGGATTACAGGCGTGGGCCACCGCACCTGGCCACCTCCTTTCAAATATACTGAGTCTTTCAACTTAGGAGGTCAGAAATGGCCAAGGGCGGCAGGGTTGGTGGTTCACGCCTGCACTCCTGCAATCCCAGCATTTTGAGAAGCCAAGGTGAGAGGATCGCTTGAGGCCAGGAGTTCAAGACCAGCCTGGGCAACATAGCAAGACCCCACATTTCTACACACACACACACACACACACACACACACAAAAGGTGTGGTGGCTCATGCCTGTAGTCCCAGCTACTGGGAAGACTGAAGAGGGAGGATCGTGTGAGCCCAGGTGTTCGAGGCTGCACTGAACCATGACTGAGCTGCTGCCCTCCAGCCTGGGCAAGAGAGCAAGACCCTGTCTTAAAAAAATAAAATAATAAAAAAAGATAGGCCAGGCGCGTTGACTCACACCTGTCATCCCAGCACTTTGGGAGGCCGAGGCGGGTGGATCACCCGAGGTTAGGAGTTCGAGACCAGCCTGGCCAGCAAAGTGAAGCCCGTCTACTAAAAATACGAAAAATTAGCGAGGCGCGGTTGAGGTGCCTGTCATCCCAGCTACTCGGGAGGCTGAGGCAGGGGAACGGCTTGAATCTGGGAGGCAGAGGTTGCGGTGAGCTGAGACTGTGCCATTGCACTGCAGCCCGGGCAACAGAGCAAGACCCTGTCTTAAAAAAATAAAATAATAATAAAAAAAAATAGGCCAGGTGCGTTAACTCACACCTGTCATCCCAGCACTTTGGGAGACCGAGGTGGGTGGATCATGAGGTCAGGGAGTTCGAGACCAACCCTGGCCGCAAGGAGATGAAGCCGTCTCTGCTAAAAATACTAAAATTAGCCGGGCGTGGTGGCAGGTGCCTGTCATCCCAGCTACTCCGGAGGCTGAGGCAGGGGAACGGCTTGAATCTGGGAGGCAGAGGTTGCCGTGAGCCGAGACTGTGCCATTGCACTCCAGCCCGGGCAAGAAGATCGAAACTCCGTCTCAAGAAAAAAAAGAAAAAGAAAGAAAGAAAGAAAAAACCGCTCAGGTACGTGTTTGCTTTAATCCAGGATTGCTTTATGTTGCCGTGAAACCCTGGATGGTGGGGGCTCTGTCTGCATATTCTAGATGTTACCTTATGCTGTGAACCTGCTGGGGGGAGTGTGAAGACCATTTAACCTTCCAGCTCTGGTGAGCACCTTGTTGCGGGGAGCTCCTGGAGCCCGGACACTACAGTGGTTTATTTTCCCCCAGCCCTGGCCTGCCTTGGGACACCCACGCTCCCGCCCCGTGTCTGTCCTCCCCAGACCTCCCCCACACACCTGGTCATCGCAGCCCGTGATGTTTAATGACGGCTTCATGCACCGGGCTATGGCCTAAGCGGCTGGTGACGGGCCTTTTACACTAATTACCTAATTGAATTCCAGCCCGCCTGGGCCCGGTGGAAAAGCTGAGCCGGGGGTGAACACAGGTGCCCCGTCGTTACCTCCGGATGTCAAATATGAAGTCAGGTCTTGTCATTACAGGCGGAGCCGTTCTCCTCGCGGCGGCTGGCCGAGATTTCCACGGTTTTGCAGGAGACACGGTTTCGCACCTGCCCTCTGGACAGCCTTGTCAGTTTTATCGACCGTGTCTGATGAAGGAATATTTAAAGAGGCACACGGTCGGAAGCATTCCCCTCCTTCTTTTGCCTGTGTGTGTGTGTGTGTGTGTATGTGTGTGTGTGTGTGTGTGTGGCATGTGTGTGTGTGTGGTTACATTAAAAACCAAAATTTAAAACCAGTTGCTGGCAAAGTGGGCCAGTTTGGGGCCGGAATAATGCCGTCATCGTGGACAAGCCGGTTTAAAGAATGCAGGTTTTCTACCAGGTCCTGACCCCAAACCTGTTTGTATCTGCAGCAGGTTTTGGCTGGAATATGAGGCTGGCGGGGCAGAGCCCTGTTCAGTGCCTGGAAGGTATTCGGACAGCGTTCGGGGCGCTCCTTAGGGAAGGCCTTGTGGCAGCTGAGTGCGGATTCCAGGAGGAAGGAGGGACTGAGGAGATCATCCCACCTGCCCCAGTGAAGGAGTCCACCTGCCGAGAACCAAAGCAGTGGCCGCTTGTCCTATCCCGGCAAACCTGACCCCAAGAATGCCCGGGTCAGTCGCCCCCGTGGACACCGTCTCCTTGTCCCTCGGAAGAGGACTCTGCACGAGGAAGGAATCCAAAAGCGATGGGAAAAAAAAAAATCTTAGATACATGAACAGAGGCAAAGCCGTGGGGGGACCGAGCCGGGCTGCAGGAGAGGCCACGTACGTCTCTGTCGGTGTTGGGAGCCGTTCGGTGGCCGAGAACTGCAGGGTGAGCTCCCATGACAGACTTATCTGGGGATTGAAGGCGTCGTGAAATATGCCCCCTCGAAAAAGTTTCCTGAGTTTGTTTGATACGCAACTTTCGTGATCAGGCTTTACCTTCAACAGCGAGGGGGCCGGTAGTGGTGGAAGCATTAACCGTGTAAGGTCCTAGAGGCCTATTTTTGTGTGTGTGTGTGTGTGTGCGTGCTCATTACTATTCTTGGATGTCTATAATTTACATCTAAATGCACTGACTAATTTTGATCCAATCATGTCAAAAGTGATAGGTACTGTGTGGGAGGAGATGACAGCTGTACCAGTCCGTGTTGCGAGACTGAGAGTCCCTCGAGGCGATGATTTAATACCCCAGTCAGCCAGGCCTGTCAGAATCGGAGGCCAAATTATGACACATTACATCGACAGTCAACCCACACGGAGGTTGCGGTGGGGAGGGGGGAGGCCCCGGTTCACCCGGCACACGGCCCCTCGACCCACCGCTAGCTCCTGGTCCCTAAGTCCAGCCGGCCCTCACCTCCCTCCGGCCCCGGCCATGCGCCCTGCCCGTCACCCAGCGTGCTTCCCGGGTTCTAACCCCACACGAGGTGCAGAGTGGGGAGAAACGACACGCTAACCCCACTTTAAGAGTCATTTGCATGTGTTTTCCTCGGCAAGAGTGGGGAGAAGCGGCACTAACTTACTTTAAGAGTCATTTTCGCGTGTGTGTTTTTCACTCCGGCAAGAGTGGGGAGAAACGACAGCGTAACCCCACTTTAAGAGTCATTTTCGTGTGTGTTTTTCACTCCGGCAAGAGTGGGGAGAAACGTACTAACTTACTTTAGAGCCATTTGCGTGTGTGTTTTTCACTCCGGCAAGAGTGGGGAGAAACGACGCGCTAACCCCACTTTAAGGGTCATTTGCGTGTGCGTTTTCACTCCGGCAAGAGTGGGGAGAAGCGGCAGCGCTAGCCACTTTAAGGAAGTCATTGCGTGTGTGTTTTCACTCCCGGCCTTACCGTGTCGAAGCGTTTGCAAGGAAGAGGCGGGCCGAGGAGTTCTGCCGCCGTGCAGCGTGAGGGTGCGTGGCTGTGTCCGTATGTGCGTGTGCACATGTGTTCACAGGTGTGCGTGGTGTCTGCGTGTGTCTATGTGGGTCCGTGTGTGCACACGCGCCCGTGTGTGTGCATCTGTGTGTGGCGTCTGCGTGTGTCTCTATGTGTGTGTCCATGTGTGTGTGTGTATGTGTGTCTGTGCCAGCGCAAGGTGATGCCCAGGTGTCCCGGGCATGCATGTGGAGGTATGCGTGTCTGAGCGTGAACATGCCTACGCATCGATTGCATACACTGCTCTTTGCGGTTCTTGTGTAAAACAACCGGTACGGTGTCTGTGTGAGTATGAACATGCCTTTGTGTTGATGTGCACACGCTTCAGGTGTCTGTGCATTGGTATCCATGTGCGTGCGTACGTGAGCGCATGGGTTCAGGAGCGTGAACACGCTGCAGTACTGGATGCGTACACGTTTCTGTGTGTCTGTGCGTACACCTGTATGTACAGATCTCTGCAGGAGTACGAACATGCCCCTTTATGCTTTGATGTGCGTACATCGCTCTGTGTGTCCAGCGCATTAATCTGTATGTACAGATCCTGTCCAGTGGAGTACGAACACGCCTTTGGCGCTGATGCCGTGCTGCGACACGCTTCTGTGTGTCTGTAGCATTAACCTGCATGTACAGATCTCTGTCTGAGTATGAACATGCCTTTGCATTGATGTGTACACGTTTCTGTGTGTCTGTGCATACACGTCTATGTGTGTCTGTGTGCATGCATGCGGAGTATGTCCAGGTGCAATACGTGTTTACAGGTGTGCGGAAAATTACAGCGCAGGTTCATGTGGGTCCGGTAGGCATATAATAACGCACCGCGTGTGCATCCGTGGCGTCCAAGATGCGTGTCCTATGTGTGTGTCCGTAGGTGCATAAAGGTCTGTGCCATGATGCCCAGGTAGGTGTCCCAGGGCATGCACGTGAGCGTATGTGCGGTCCGAGCGTGAACACGCCTATGCATTGGATGTGTGCATTAACGCTTCAGGTCTCTTTGTGCAATAACCTGTATGTGCGGTCTGTGCGGAGCATGAATACGCCTTCAGGTTGATGTACATCGTTTCAGGTCTGCAGTACTGGCCACATCCATGTGCGTGCATGTGAGTGGTCTCAGGAGCGTGAACGATGCGCATTGATGTGCTGCGACATCACCGTGTGTCCAGGCGCATCCGTATAAAACAGATCCCGTGCGGAGTATGAACATGCCCTTGGCGGCTTTGATGCGTAAATACTCTGTGTGTCCGTGCTGCGACATCCGTATGTACAGATCCTTGTCCAGGTGGAGTATGAATTACGCCCTTTGGCGCTTTGATGTGTGTACACGTTTCTGTGTGTGTGTGCATACACGTCTGTGTGTGTCTGTGTGCATGCATGTGAGTGTATGTGTCTGTGTGTGTGCACATGTGTTTACAGGTGCTGCAGGTTCATGCAGGCCCATGTGGGTCCAGTAACACGCCCGCAGGTAAAAGACCAGGTATGGCCCATGTGTCTCTATAATGTGTGTCCATGTGTGTGTATGTATGTGTGTCTGTGCTGCAGGAAGCGCGGCGCACGAAAACGCTGGAAAGCGTTTCATCGATAAACGCGAAAAACGGTTAAACAATCTTAAAATCTTCCGAAACTGAACGTGAAGTACGTACCGA